>NC_069501.1:778929425-779229425 GCF_027579735.1 Bombina bombina | reverse complement strand
TAAATATTTAATTACTATTCTACCTAGTTAACATAAATATAAACTTGCCTGTAAAATAAAAATAAATCCTAAAATAGCTACAATGTAACTATTAGTTATATTGTAGCTATCCTAGGGTTTATTTTACAGGTAAGTATTTAGTTTTAAATAGGAATAATTTATTTAACCCCTTAATGACCGGACCATTTTTCAATTTTCTTACCCTTAATGACAATGGCTATTTTTACATTTCTGCGGTGTTTGTGTTTAGCTGTAATTTTCCTCTTACTCATTTACTGTACCCACACATATTATATACCGTTTTTCTCGCCATTAAATGGACTTTCTAAAGATACCATTATTTTCATCATATCTTATAATTTACTATAAAAAATATATAAAATATGAGGAAAAAATGGAAAAAAAACACCTTTTTTTTACTTTTAGCCCCAAAATCTGTTACACATCTGCAACCACCAAAAAACACCCATGCTAAATAGTTTCTAAATTTTGTCCTGAGTTTAGAAATACCCAATGTTTACATGTTCTTTACTTTTTTTGCAAGTTATAGGGCCATAAATACAAGTAACACTTTGCTATTTCCAAACTACTTTTTTTCAAAATTACTGCTAGTTACATTGGGACACTGATATCTTTCAGGAATCTCTGAATATCCCTTGACATGTATATATTTTTTTTTAGAAGACATCCCAAAGTATTGATCTAGGCCCATTTTGGTATATTTCATGCCACCATTTCACCGCCAAATGCGATCAAATACAAAAAATCGTTCACTTTTTCACAAATTTTTTCACAAACTTTCGGTTTCTCACTGAAATTGTTTACAAACAGCTTGTGCAATTATGGCAAAAATGGTTGTAAATGCTTCTCTGGCATCCCCTTTGTTCAGAAATAGCAGACATATATGGATTTGGCGTTGCTTTTTGGTAATTAGAAGGCCGCTAAATGCCACTGCACAAATACTTGTATTATGCCCAGCAGTGAAGGGGTTAATTAGGGAGCATGTAGGGAGCTTTTTGGGGTAATTTTAGCTTTAGTGTAGTGTAGTAAACAACCCAAAGTATTGATCAAGGCACATTTTGGTATATTTCATGCCACCATTTCACCGCCAAATACGTTCAAATAAAAATTTTTTTTACATTTTTCTAAATTTTTGGTTTCTTACTGAAATTATTTACAAACAGCTTGTGCAATTATGGCACAAATGGTTGTAAATGCTTATCTGGGATCCCCTTTGTTCAGAAATAGCAGACATATATGGCTTTGGCGTTGCTTTTTGGTAATTAGAAGGCCACTAAATTCTGCTGCGCATCACACTTGTATTATGGCTAGCAGTAAAGGGGTTAATTAGGTAGCTTGTAGGGAGCTTGCAGGGTTAATTTTAGCTTTAGTGTAGAGATCAGCCTCCCACCTGAAACATCAGACCCCCTGATCCCTCCCAAACAGCTATATTCCCTCCCCCACCCCACAATTGTTCCCGCCATCTTAAGTACTGGCAGAAAGTCTGCCAGTACTAAGATAAAAAGGTATATTTGTTTGTTTTTTTTTATAGCATATTTACATATGCTGCTGTATAGAATCCCCCCTTAGCCCCCAAACTCACAGATCCCCCATCAAACAGTTCTCTAACCCTCCCCCTCTAACTTAATGGGCACCATCTTGGGTACTGGCAGCTGTCTGCCAGTACCCAGTTTCTTAAAAAAAATGTGCTTTTATTGTTTTTTGGACTTTTTTTTCCCATTTTCTGTAGTGTAGCTCCCCGCCCCCAACCCTTCGATCGTTTATTGAATTAAAATCCCCCCTTTTCTCCCAATTTTGCAATTCATGTTTTCTGTAGTGTAGCAGTTCCCACCCCGCTCCCCGCCCCGTGCACGCGCCTGCCCGCCGCCCACGTGCACGCGCCCGCACGTCCGTGCGCGCCCCCGGCCACTGCCGCATCTGATCCGGCCTCCGATCCCGCCCCCCTCCAAATCACAGGCCCTTGGCAGGCCACCCACCCACCTCCCTGCCTTGCTCCCACCCACCAACGACGCTCCGGTGCAGAGAGGGCCACAGAGTGGCTCTCTCTGCATCGGAGGCTTGTAAAGGGGTATTGCAGGATGCCTCCATATGGAGGCATCACTGCAATACCCTCAGAGCTGCTGGAAGCGATTGTGATCGCTTCCAGCACTCTGTTAGACAACTGACGTACCAGGTACGTCTATTGTCATTAACTGCTTGTTAATGCATGACGTACCTGGTATGTCAGTTGTTATTAAGGGGTTAATGATAGGAATTTTTAGTTAGATTTCTTTTAATTATATTTAAGTTAGGGGGTGTTAGGGTTAGGGTTAGACTTAGGTTTATGGGTTAATAACTTTAATATAGTGGTGGCGACATTGGGGGCAGCAGATTAGGGGTTAATAAATGTAGGTAGGTGGCGGCGATGTTAGGGACGGAAGATTAGGGGTTAATAATATTTAACTAGTGTTTGCGAGGCGGGGATGTGGCAGTTTAGGGGTTAATATATTTATTATAGTGGCGGCGATGTCCAGTTTGGCAGATTAGGGGTTAAATTTTTTCTTTTAGTGTTTGCGATGTGGGAGGGCCTCGGTTTAGGGGTTAATAGGTAGTTTATGGGTGCTAGTGTACTTTTTAGCACTTTAGTAAAGAGTTTTATGCTACAGCGTTGTAGTGTAAAACTCTTAACTACTGACTTTAAAATGCGGTACCAGTCTTGACAGGAGATGGTCTACCGCTCACTTTTTGGCAGACTCGTAATACCGGCGCTATGCAAGTCCCATTGAAAAAAGAGGATACGCAATTCACATAAGTGGAGTTGCAGTTTTTCCAAGTCTGGACAAAAAGGTGAGCGGTACACCTGTACCTGCAAGACTCGTAATACCAGCGGGCGTTAAAAAGCAGCGTTAGGACCGGCTAACTCGTAATCTAGCCGTATGTTTAATAACAAAGGTTTTCCACTTGAGTAATAGCAAATTACCACTAATTTTATAACTAACAGTTTAAAACACTGAAGCAGTTTAAGGGACAGTAAAGACCTTGTAATTGAAAACTTTAACTGCAGTAACACACTATATTAACATAACAGCAGAGTCTGAATTATATTAGAACAGATTACCATAAATGGTCAAACTCAACCTACAACTTTCCTTATTAGGAGTAGCCAATCTCGACTTTTGTCTGGAGATAACAAAATTGCAGTTGATTGGCAGAATATGAAAATAAACTGATAGTGGAGGGCCCTCTAGTGGGACTGGAACAACATTAAAGGATTACCAACTTGAAGTCTGGAGGATGCTAGATTGTGTTGTTACAATGTTGCAAGTGTGGAGGTGGGTGTTTGTGCTTACCTTTATAGGGTCCTGCAGAAGTGATACCGGCCTCTTCCTGTTCCAGACTTCAAGAAGAAAGTTTCTTTGTGTCCTGTGCAGAGCTTGGACAATGGGTAGGGCCAGGAGGAAGGCGATGCCACCAAAGAGATACCGTGAAGTGGTGGAGATGACTGCCAGGAAGAAGGGACCTGCAAAGGAAAGAGAGGATCATCAGTCGGATGAGGCGGTACCCCCCACCCCCCAATAAACACCCCCAAGTAGAAACTTTAATAGGGGAAGGAAGGTGGTGAGTGCTGAGGCAGGCCCTAGGGTGCAGACACAGAGTAGTGAAGGGAAAGTGGTAGGCCAAAGTCCTATCAGGCAGCCCCCTGCGCTCGGCGTAAACCCCCCCCCTTAGGTTGCCAAGACAGGTCAGTTATTCAGGCAGGGCAGGGGGCCCAAACTGGGGGGGTCGCGGCCCACCCGTTAGCAGCTTTGCTACCTGCCGCAATGGCGGCTGTCTTGGCCCTTGCACAGTCCCTAGCAGTAACGATGGGCCAGGCGGGATCAGTGCATGGTCTGGAGGCCCCAGTGGCCCCATGTGACTTGTATTAAATGGTTAGGGCAATGGAAGTCATGGCGCTATAAAACATACATCAGTCCAACACAGGACATATAAAAAAAAAAGTAAGAAAAAGGGGGGGGTTTGTTGGGTAATGGACTGTGGGGTCTGTATAGGTTGGATTGGCATAAAGGGTTAACGTGGGTTACCCATGTCTTGCCAGGTACGCTAGGTACAAATTCCCCTCCAGTTCATGTGGATGGTAGGTCATTCTTTTATCCACTGGGCATCCATCAGGGCATTGCGGTCATTGGAAGGTCAGCAGCTTGGATTTACAACGTCCAGGGCCAACTTCCACTGGTTAGGGAGTAGGGACCTGATATGGGCAGAATTTCCAGTACTTCTGCAGGAAGCACACAGGAGGTGGGGGCAGCCGCACATCATTGTGCTGCATTTGGGGGGGAATGACTTGGGTTCGGTGCCTGCTTTCGAGCTCATTAGGAGGATGGCAGCTGACTTGAAGTGGGTGCACACCTGGCTCAGTGATGTGAGGCTGGGATGGTCCAATGTAGTTGCTTGGCTGCAGTGGAGATATATAGTGACCCAGAAAGCAGCTTACAACATTAGAAAAAAGGTGAACAGGGAGATGGGTAGGACGGTCACGGCCTGCATGGTTTTGTAATAAGGCACAATGTGATTATAGCCGACAAAAAGGACCTATTTTGCCCTGATGGGGTCCACCTAATGGATGTTGGGCTGGACTTGTTCATGAAGGACATCAGAAGTGCGTTGTTAAAGTTAATTTGAAAGGGCACGTTTGTTTGTGTGAATATTAAAGTTCCATTCTGAAAAAAAAAATGGATTGTTTTATACGAGTGTGATGTTATTTGGTTAATTTGAAGATATTAGGGGCCTGTTGATTTGGGTGGCGGCAAGAGTACGCCTGGCTTTTGTGGTGGGTGGTTAAGGCCCTGGGGAGCGGGCATGGGGAGAGAAGAGTGACGGTCTAAAAAAGGGAGGGGATATGCCCACTAGGTGCTGGCCTATGGGTCCTCTCCCTTGCGGATGCAGACCGAAGATCTCTAAACATCACAACTCTCTCTGTGCCATTGGGCTTGAACAGCCGGGTGTCACGGTGCAAACACCGAAAGGGGCCTTGTCCGTCTGCTGGTAGGGGTTAGGTTAGGGTTAGATGCTGCCACCGGTTATTTATGACAAACTTGATTTCAAGTTTGAGTTAAGATATGTTTGAGTGCCTAATAATAATAAAGATATTAGCCACAAGTTAATTGTTTATTGAATAAACGTGACCGTGACAAGTCTTTCTCCCAACAAAGTTGTCATGTCTTATTTATTTAAGGTTATGACTAGAGTACGTAGGATGGAAAAGTGGCTTTATACCTTATGCAAATCAGGGACAGGTATGTGGCAAAGGTAGGCTTGTAAAGCATGCTATGTGCTCTTTCAGTTTTCAGGACTGGATTGGAAAAGCCACAATTTTCAAGCTTAAAGAACAAAAAAAGCATCACATAAGGAAAGTTTAACACAAAGTTGGTTTACTAATAAAGAATTGTATATTGCAATCACAAAGTTTGTACTGTCTCTTTAATTGCAATCAGAAAAGAATATTAAAGGGACACGTAAAGGCAAAATTAAACTTAAATTGAATGGATAGAACACTACATTTTAAACAACTTTCCAATTTGCTTCTGTTATCAATTTGCTTAGTTCATTTGGTATTCTTTGTTAAAGAGTAATCCTAGGTGAGCTCAAAAGCGTGCACGTCTCTAGCCATCTGATAGCAGTGTTTGCAACACTGCTGCTATATACACATGCATGCTTCTGAGCTTCTATCAACCTACCTAGGTTTAATCTTCACAAAATATATAAAGAGAACAAACCAAACTTGATATTAAAGGTACATTGGATTTTTTTTTAAATTGCATGCTTTATCTAAATCATGAAATATTCATTTTGAATGTACTGTCCCTTTAAGATAACCATTTTAGTTAACTAGAAGTTTCATGAATTAAAGTTGGTATTTCAGCTATATTTTAATTAATAAATTACATTTATTAACATGTTAAATGAGATACAGCAAATGTTTAGACACTGGAAAAAAACTAAATATTTAAACAGCCAAGTTATGCCAAAATGGTGTTTCCCGTTTGGTCCATAGAAATACTGCCGGTGAGGGCTCATCATTCAAAGTATCATAAGGGTTCTGTGCAAAGTGGAGGAGGGGGGGGTTAAAAATTATGAGGTTTTTGTGGTGGATTTAAAGAGACATGAAATCCATTTTTTTTCATGCTGTAGAGCATACAATTATAATGCACACACAACATAAATCAGCACTAAAATATCTATGAGATAGGATGTTCTAAAATATAAACCAGTATGTTAATATAATTGCCAATGTGTAAATAAAGGCAAAGACACAAGACACAATCAACAACACATAAAGCATGCAAAATAAGCCACAATAAATATTAAATAAAAAACATATAAAATATCCACCTATGTTGGTTTGAATTACCCCATACAAAGTCCAACGGGGGATGAAATAGCAGCACAGTTCGTGTATACGATATAATGTCTGTTAGTCCCCTGATGCAGCCTCCTTTCAGCGGTGTTTCCAGGCTACCACAATTGACACAAAGCTAATTCAAAAGACATATAGAGGAGAAGCGCAAACCAGGTTAACACTTTAATACAGGTATATAGATATAAACACACATAGTAACTTACATATAAAATTAGACAAGTCCGGTATAGACAGTTGTGGGCCCTGCACCCCTTTGCGGGCTGTATTCCGGCTCCTCTACTCAGATGTTCAGGTGCTTAGTTTGGTTGTTAGTCCTGTAAGAGCCGCTTGAAAGTTTGGCGTCTGATGTCACCAAGGAGGAGGGAACTGGAGCGTCCTCCAGCAAGCAACGGCAACACAGTCCTGATTAGGGTCAGAGTACCCGTATCAGAAGGCTCCTTAGCTTTTCAGCTGCTCACTTGAATCTGAAAAATTCCCTTGAGAAATTCTGGCCGGGATCCAGACGAAACGCGTAGGGTGTTAAGCTAAGGAGCCTTCTGATACGGGTACTCTGACCTTAATCCGGACTGTGTTGCCGTTGCTTGCTGGAGGACGCTCTAGTTCCCTCCTCCTTGGTGACGTCAGACGCCGAACTTTCAAGCGGCTCTTACAGGACTAACAACCAAACTAAGCACCTGAACATCTGAGTAGAGGAGCCAGAATGCAGCCCGCAAAGGGGTGCAGGGCCCACAACTGTCTATACCGGACTTGTCTAATTTTATATGTAAGTTACTATGTGTGTTTGTATCTATATACCTGTATTAAAGTGTTAGCCTGGTTTGCGCTTCTCCTCTATATGTCTTTTGAATTAGCTTTGTGTCAATTGTGGTAGCCTGGAAACACCGCTGAAAGGAGGCTGCATCAGGGGACTAACAGACATTATATCGTATACACGAACTGTGCTGCTATTTCATCCCCCGTTGGACTTTGTATGGGGTAATTCAAACCAACATAGGTGGATATTTTATATGTTTTTTATTTAATATTTATTGTGGCTTATTGTGCATGCTTTATGTGTTGTTGATTGTGTCTTGTGTCTTTGCCTTTATTTACACATTGGCAATTATATTAACATACTGGTTTATAATTTAGAACATCCTATCTCATAGATATTTTAGTGCTGATTTATGTTGTGTGTGCATTATAATTGTATGCTCTACAGCATGAAAAAAAATGGATTTCATGTCTCTTTAAATCCGTTGCTTGCTGGAGGACGCTCCAGTTCCCTCCTCCTTGGTGACGTCAGACGCCAAACTTTCAAGCGGCTCTTACAGGACTAACAACCAAACTAAGCACCTGAACATCTGAGTAGAGGAGCCGGAATACAGCCCGTAAATGCGTGCAGGGCCCACAACTGTCTATACCGGACTTGTCTAATTTTATATGTAAGTTACTATGTGTGTTTGTATCTATATACCTGTATTAAAGTGTTAACCTGGTTTGCGCTTCTCCTCTATATGTCTTTTGAATTATACAATTACAATGAACTTTCCAATTTATTGCTATTATCAAATGTTCTTCACTCTCTTTGTATACTTTGTTGGAGAAGCAGCAATGCACTACTGGGAGGTAGTTGCACACATCAGGTGAGCTAATAACAAGAGGTATCTATGTGTAGCCACCAATCAGCAGCTAGCTCCCAGTAGTGCATTGCTGCTCCTGAGCCAAGGCATGGTTTTCAACAAAGGATAACAAGAGAATGAAAAGTTAGATAATAGAAGTAAATTAGATCAATTATAAATGAAGACATTTGAGTTTAATGTTTAAAGACCCTGATTTTGGAAACCCTCAAAAAACCTTTGTAAGTCATTTTTAAGATTCCACTAATGGATTGGAATATACAGATTAAGATTTTTTTTCTGACCTTGAACAGTAAAGTTCATGTATGTACAGTTGTAATATTTGGATTTGGTTTATGAATACTTTTAGGGCCATGCCAGACTGGCTGGCTGCACAATATTTAACATAATCCTAGATGGCTAAAAGACCTTATCACAAATGCACATAGTTTAAGAGAATCAACACTTTTTAATCACATGCAAAGCAGGTAATATATTATTTTAATGCTTTTGTATTATAATTCAGAAATCAGAACTACCAAATCTTAAAAAATGTCACGTAGCATTGTTTTTCATATATTTCATATATAGTTTTTTTTTTTAGTTCCATAACCTCATATCTGTATCATGTCTGTCTGTACTAGTAGTGCGATTTTTACAACATAATAATTTATCTGCTGACATTTTGGGCTAGATTGCAAGTGGCGCTCTAATGTTAGCGTGGGACAAAACAAGCAATATCGTGACATTGCTGACTAGCGAGCACATTACAAGTGGAAAGCAAACGGTTGTTCATGAGCACAAAAGAAAAAAAAATCTGCGCTCAGTGGATTAGCATGCCTGAAGACTTTGCGTAAAGTGTAAGGATTAAAAAAATTCTCACTAAACATAAAAAAACACATTCAAATAAAGATTACTGCACTTTCTGATAAAAATACTTAATACAAATATTAATAAAAATATTTTAGAAGGGATAAAATGGATATGATATATGGCAAGGTATTGGACTGTAAAGGACTATACTGTATGTATTTAAAGTTCTTTTCTGTAGAAAACAAAGAAAGAAAAGATGCCGGTACTAAAAAAAAAAGGTGCCGGTACTCATTGATTATTTATATATTGTGCTCAGTAACTTTGATAAAAGCAAAGGGACAAAGTTATTTACAATGCTTTAAATATTTTGCCGCCAACTCTTTATTCACATGAAATGACAAATATTACAAGTTATAAGATGGCAAACCCTGTATATATATATATATATATATATATATATACTGTGTGTGTAAATATGTGTATTTAATGTGATTTTTTTTTGTTTAAATAAATACTTTACATTCCAATGTTCACATATTCTTTTTATTTTTAAATATTTATTTCTATATATAACTGAATAGCTGCTTGTCTACAGAGGTTCTTGCCGTGGGGGACTTCCTGCTTCTGATTCAGATCAAACATTCGTCACACAGATGATCTATGGATCATTTATCAATCACCATGGAAAAATAATGTGAAATTGGTGCTAGGATCTGTTTGAGCAGGGTACAGATATTTAACAGATGTGGTGAGGGAAGTAGCCGGCTTGTTTGTGGATAGGCCGATCTCTGTCACGTGGTATGCCACATGCAGCCAGCATGAGGAAACGGGGAAACCGCCTATGCTAGGGTGCTGCACTTGCAAAACAGAGGAAAAGAATGAACAAGGATATCGGCTCCACTCAGCTGGAGAAAAGATCATACACACTAACTTGAATTTTTGCAAAGACTGCACCTCCTATTGAACAACTGCTGCCAAACAGTAAAGAAATCTTGAGGAACCCCACTGCTCTTTGGTATCCTTGTTGCCGGGACAACAAAGATCACCTGATCCAGGTGCCTGGGGAGTCTGCCGAGCGACTCTTTGGACTCGGCCTGCTCGTATTGCACTTCAGTGCTTACAATCACGCGAGTAGGATACCTGTATACGTGCATTTCTTATCATCTTTACCCTCATGTATCTGCACTATGTGGCGCCCTCTGTTTCTCTTGTTTTAGATCTCTCTTTTGTGTCAGGGCACGACACACCAGAGGAGCTGCCTGGAAATTATTGTTTGGACATTGCCACATATCCGTATTTTGGACACTGCTACATATCCGTATTCTGTATGTTGACCAATTTTGGTTGCCTTACTCTGAATCAATATATTTTGGATTATTAAGACTTTTTTTTATTAATTCTCTATTTTTCTATTTTTATTTTTGGACTCACATTCACTGATATTAATTGGAAAACATTTTTATTATTGGTTTATCAAGTATATTGATTATAGTTTATATTTCACAATTTTTTTTTTTTTAATATTATTCTTATATGTAACTATCTCATTTTATCATTTTATATATATATATATATATATATATATATATATATATATATATATATATATATATATATATATATATATATATATTGATTTATTAGATATGTTTAGTTATATTTGGATATTCCTTTAGACACTTTATCACATTTAATATTGGTATTTTTTTGAATATTTTTTATATATTTTTCTAGGTATATTATTATTTTATTGTATCCATATTTTATTTCTTGGCGCCTCTTATAGGATATCTGTCTGCATTATAGTTGTTGGCAGTATATCTGTCCTAATCCTATTAAAAACAAGGGCACTTGAATTCATCAAAATTGACATTTCAATCGTTTTCTTCAAAAACGTACCTTTAAATTCTGGCAGCCGCTCCAGTGATTCCCCCAGCCGTCGGAAGCCTCTGCAGATGTCAGAAATGATTAATCTGGCTTCCTCCAATCACAGCTTCCCCCCCCCCCCCCCGGGGAAATCTTGGCCTGATGCAATGCTGTGATTGGAGGAAGCTGGATACGTCATTTTGGACCCGCGAAGACGGCTTGCGACGGGCGGAGGAAGTGCTGGAGCAGTTGCCAGGATTAAAAGGTAAGTTTTTGAAGAAAACAAGTGAAATGTCAATTTTGATGAATTCAAGTGCCCTTGTTTTTAATAGGATTATTAAAAACCGGGCACTAATTCATCAAAATTGACCTTCACTTTAAAGATAGCAATAACGTAAAGGAAAGCACACTTAGCATTTTCTTATATATTTGGATTACAACGACAACATATTTTTTAAATATATATTATTTTAACTAGTAAAAATATAAGACATTTCTCAAAATATTTGCTGACATTTTTAGCTTTTTAGCATAGATGAAGTTCATCACATTCAACTGCATAGTGAATTTATATTTGTCAGAATGTATTGTGCATGTTTTGGTTATATAATTGTATAATAGTGATGTCGCGAATTGTTCGCCGGCGAATAGTTCCCGGCGAACATAGCATGTTCGCGTTCGCCGCGGCGGGCGAACATATGCAATGTTCGATCCGCCCCCTATTCGTCATCATTGAGTAATATTTTGACCCTGTACCTCACAGTCAGCAGGCACATTCCAGCCAAACAGCAGCAGACCCTCCCTCCCAGACCCTCCTACCTCCTGGACAGCATCCATTTTAGATTCATTCGGAAGCTGCATTGTTAGTGAGAGGAGGGACAGTGTAGCTGCTGCTGATTTAGTAGGGAAATCTATAGCTAGGCTAGTGTATTCAGTGTCCACTACAGTCCTGAAGGACTCATCTGATCTCTGCTGTAAGGACAGCACCTTTTTAGGGTTGCTTTTTTTTTCCTGTGTAATCTAATTGCAGTTGCCTGCCTGCCAGCGTGTGTGTCAGGCTCACAGCGTATACTGTGCCCACTTGCCCAGTGCCACCACTCATATCTGGTGTAACAGTAGTGTAGATTTTAAAAAAAAACACTTTTTTGACTGTGTTAAATAATAGCAGTCATTTTCCTTCACACGTGTGCGTTTCAGTGCCTGCCTGCCAGGGCACAGTGTCACCCCAGTGCAACTCATATCTGGTGTAACAGTAGTGTAGATTTAAAAAACAACACTTTTTTGACTGTGTTAAATAATAGCAATCAGTTTCCTTCACACGTGTGCGTTTAAGTGCCTGCCTGCCAGGGCACAGTGTCACCCCAGTACAACTCATATCTGGTGTAACAGTAGTGTAGATTTAAAAAAAAAAAAAAATTTCGACTGTGTTAAATAATAGCAGTCATTTTCCTTCACACATGTGCGTTTAAGTGCCTGCCTGCCAGGGCACAGTGTCACCCCAGTGCAACTCATATCTGGTGTAACAGTAGTGTAGATTTAAAAAAAACAACACTTTTTTGACTGTGTTAAATAATAGCAGTCAGTTTCCTTCACACGTGTGCGTTTCAGTGCCTGCCTGCCTGCCAGGGCACAGTGTCACCCCAGTGCAACTCATATCTGGTGTAACAGTAGTGTACATACCTAATGTTTTAAAGCACATTATTCCAAACAATTTAGGAATGTTAGGTGATGTATGCCCTTTATGGATTAAATCCAGACTCTGCATCAACTATGTAATTTTCTATGGGAGTTTTACCATGGATCCCCCTCCGGCATGCCACAGTCCAGGTGTTAGTACCCTTGAAAAAACTTTTCCATCACTATTGTGGCCAAGGGTTTTAAAATTCGCCTGCCTATTGAAGTCTATGGCGGTTCGCCCGGTTCGCCCGTTTGCGAACAGTAGCGGAAGTTCGCGTCCGCCGTTCGTGAACGCAAAATTTTAGGTTTGTGACATCACTAGATGCTAATTTTTGTTTCTTAAAAGACTTGCCTTTAAAGGAATACTGAACCGAAAAAAAATATTTTGTGATTCAGATAGGGCATGCAATTTTAAGCAACATTCTAATTTACTCCCATTATCAAATTTTCTTTGTTCTCTTACTATCTTTATTTGAAAAAAAGAAGGCATCTACATTTTTTTGGTTCAGAACCCTGGAAAGCACTTTTTTATTGGTGGATGAATTTATCCACCAATCAGCAAGAACAACCCAGGTTGTTCACAAAAATGGGCCAGCATCTAAACTTACATTCTTGCATTTCAAATAAAGATACCAAAAGAATAAAGAAAATTTGATAATAGGAGTAAATTAGAAAATTGTCACAAAAGAAAAAATTTGGGTTCAGTGTCCCTTTAATGTTATGTTCCTTTTTAATCAGATCATGTTAAGTAATGGTGAAGAGCCTGACTGCTCAGATCTATCACTCATTATCTAGGTGAAACAAATAGGGCATATCATCTCTCCTATACCAGGTCAGTTATTTTATTGTGCGACTTAAAGGTACATTAAACTGCTGTGCACAACTACAAAAAAATAATAACTACTCACTCTGTTATTACATTTCAATTTACATACAATTTTCCTCTTTTAATAGCTTAAAGGTGCCAGATACTGAAGCTCAGCTTCTTCATATTGGGTGCCACCATCTTGGAGCTCAAGTACAGCCTGTGACAGAAGCAGTGTGCATTTATATATCAATGAGGCTGACAACTTTGTGACAACTGTATAAAGTGCTTCAGGTTGGGGTGCATGATACAAAGCAGGAGCTGTACATTTGCAGCTGCTGCATTGCTATATATTAGTGTTGAGTGCTTTTTAGAAATATATTTTGTTTACCTATAAAACTGTTTACCTACTAAAAATGTAAAAATGTAAGGCTCACATGATGTATCATTCACACTAACTCCAAGCAAATTATACAGCTGTAAAAAAATGGTCAGTATTATTGATCTGTGAGTGTGCACTGCTTCTGTCACAGGCTGGGAGAATACTTGAGATCCAAGATGGCGGTGCCCATTGTAAGGAGACTTAGTTTCAGTATCTGGCACCTTTATGCTATTAAAACAGGAAAACTGATTTGAAACGAGATGCAGGAACAGGATAAAATTAATAATATAATGAGTAGTTACTATTCTTTTGTAGTTGTGCACAGCAGTTTATTGCCCCATTAAATCACAATTCTTGTGTGTCAACCAATCGGGTGAAGATTTATAATACTATCCTCCGAGGGTCATCTAAATAATTTTGGCAAGTCGTTGTTTGCACAACCATACCGAATAGGATGCCTTCTAGTGGAAATTGCTAATTGGACTTCACTCATTTCATGACAAAATGTCAGAATATCCAGGCAAGGGAGATGGGCCTAGGGGCAGCCAGGATTGAGATTAACTAATTTGTGAGCTCTTTTGAAGCCTAGTGTAACTAAATATATACAACCTTAAGAACAAAGGAAATATAAGATAATGTTTGATCAGCATAAAATAATAATAACAATAATAACAATAATAATAACAATAATAATAGGGGCGAGCAAAAGGTTAAAAGCAGCCCCCAGTCACCCCCATTGGGCTGAGGAGGAGGGTGAAAAGATAAAAATTACTGATCCCTGTCCTTTTAGGCAGGCCATGTCCCAAATTTCTAAACAAAGTTATTTGGTTTTGGGTCAGTCAAATGCTTATTGCATATTTTGGTGGTGCACTTATTTAAGTCCCAAATAGAAAAATAGTATTTCCTTAATGTTTAGAAGCACACGCATGTAGACATAAACTATAGAGAAGCTGACCGCAGCTAAGATGGCTGCGTAACACCAGAGCTCTGAATACCAGCTCCAAAGCACTGCCTAGAACTGTCTCAATTTGCTTCGCAACACCAACGGAACATGAGTGCATAAGTGGCACTAACTGAAGGAACCGAGAGATCTGGGTCTAAACTGGGGACAGTCAGCGGAGCCGTCGGCCAAAGCCCGATCTCATAGTGCGTGATGCACACTGAAATTCCTTACATAATAAAGTGCTCCAGATAGCTGGGGAACTCGGCTGGAGGCAAACAGAGGAATCTTACAACAGAGGAGGTAACACCCTGTAATATAGCCTCATCTAGCAGAAGGCAATAAGGTACTTGAGGAGGAAAGTGGGGGAAAACTTACCACGCAGGAGAAATAAAGTTTAAGCGTCAGCAGGCTGATATACACTTACACAGTGAAACGCCATATTTATTTCTCAGCTGAAACTGCAAGTGACTGTAGGTGACCGTAACTGACAAAAACATATACCAGTTGGGACAATCAGCTCCACCTAGTTACTTACATTGAGCATAACAACTCAGAGATAGTAAAGGAGACGGAAGGAAATTAAATAACTCCTGCACAGAACGTCTGGCATATATAATAAAAGCTCAGAGAGTCTAACTGTAAACACCCAGTGTTGTATATACCAACCAGAAATTGCTTTCACTCACACATCTGTGGAAATAAAATATTGGAGAACGCCATTGTGGGTATCTCACTTACACAGGCACACTCCTTGGTTTTAAGTTTTGAGACATTTTGCTTGATTTTAACTGCAAGGGGTCAGTTGAGTTAGGACAATTAACCACTGATCTTGTCTCCCCTCTATAATTAGATTTGAGAGGGTAAGTTAGAGCAAAGCCAAGTTCAAGGCAAAAATATACTATGAATACCAAACGTTCAGCAAAACCTAATAAACCACCAAAAATAGACAGCCAAAAAGACAGTTCAGTGGAACAGTTTTTTTCCCCTTCGAGCTCAAGAGCCAAGTCGAACGAGGAAACAGCCATATCACCTAAGAATAAAGAGACCATATTACAAAAAAACATGGAGGGCTCTGAAGAGAGCACGTCAGTACCAAATGCTATTCTCTCTACGCTAGCGTCCAAACAGGATATTGCAGATATCATTTGCTCCTGCATAAGGGAAGAAATAGCCGAAATAAAGCAGGACCTACATTCCATTGGAAACAGAGTAGAGGCACTAGAGGAATTTACTGATCATCTGCAAGATGAAATTAACACGGTCCAAGACACCACCAAACATCACACAACCATTCTAACTGATTTGCACAACAAAATAGAAGACCTCGAAAACCAGAGTCATAGGAAAAATCTCAGAATACGTGGCATCCCTGAGTCGGTGCTTCCTAAAGACTTCCCAACCTACCTTCCAGCCCTTTTTGCACATCTTAGGAACTCTTCACCAACTACGGATATCCCCTGGGTCAGAGCCCACAGGGCCCTTAGGCCAAAACCACCCGACACAGCACCCCCAAGGGATGTTATAATGAAGTTTAAAGAGTTCAGGGAAAAGGAAGAACTTTTAAATCTTTCACGTAAAAACCAGCCAGTGAAGTTTAGGGGGGTTGTACTCCAATTTTTTCAGGATCTATCGCAGCGGACACTTCAGAGACGAAGGGAATTGGCACCCTTAACATCTCTTCTCCGTCAAAAGAGAATTCTCTATAGGTGGGGATTCCCCTTCCATCTCTATGTTTTACATGGCAACAGGAAATTAATTTGCAAGACTTTGGAAGACATCAGTGACTTCTGTTCAGCATTAGAAATTGAGCCTCTGATAATGCTAGAAACTGAAGAACCCCAAGAGCCACCTAGGAAGAACAAGAGATACAGCTTAGAGAACTATATCTCCATGTGTGAACTCTTAAAAATAGGGGAAAGGAGCAACTGCATTGACTGTGCATGAAGGAAATGTATTTGGGTAATGTATTGATGTGAATGCACATACCTTGATGGAACATAGACCCCTAAACCATTCAAATGTTATTGTTTAGAGCCCTTAGTTTGGGCTGAAATTAGCACTGTTAATTATAATGGCAACTTAAGTTGGAGTTAGAACAAAGTTCAGGATATAAAAATGTTCTCATGTTATTAGAAAGATATAGAGACTAATAGGCAATAGTTAGACCTAAATAAAAACAGATTGAGGTGGAGCTGGTTATCACCTCCTCTTTAATAATTAACGTTGAATGACATTAAGAGTATTAAGATACTTACTGTTAAGATATAAGATATACTGTTTATTTAAATCTTGTTTCTTGTTTATTTTGCTGTTGTTACGTATCCGAAGCACAGGTTCAGAGACACATATAGAATGCTACATTCACATACAGAACACTGTGGGGAAACCCGAGTGCAGGTTTCCACATACCATAACAGACATAAGCACACTGGTAAACCATGGCATCTAACAATAAAGTCATCACACTGATAAGTCAGAACGCTAGAGGCCTAGATTCCTCACAGAAGCGCTCTATAGCTTTGCAAGACCTTTGAAAGAAAAAAGGTGACATTCTCTTCTTGCAGGAGACACACTTTTTAAAATCCAAGGAACCTAAATACTTAGGAAGCTACTATACGCAGCATTTTCACAGCTCATTTGATCATAAACAAAACGGTGTGCGTATCCTTATAAGTAGGCATATATCCTTTAGTCCCATACAAACTCACACACATACAGAGGGCAGGTTTCTCTGTGTGACCGGCCTATTATATGGCTCCCCGGTGACGTTGGTCAACCAGTACATTCCAAACACTAAACAACTTCCCTTTTTTAAAAGATACTTTGCCCAGATTTTAGATCACACAAAAGGTGCACTCTATATAGGAGGGAATTTTAATATCCCTATCCAACCGAATCTAGACAACACAAATCCCAAACCCTCCACACCTAGACGTACAGTTAAGCAGCTGTGGAAACTAATGTATGAACAGACACTGTTCGATATTTGGAGATTTAAGCATCCCTTGCAAAGGGATTATACATTTTTTTCCTCCCCACACCGCTCCTATAGCAGAATTGATTATCAACTCACTAACCAAAAAGGCCTGACTAATGTTCTATCCTCAAGGCTCAATTGGCCCTCAGGACCAAAAAGCACTTTTCTGTGGAAACTGGAGAAAAACTTATTAACCTCTCCCGATTTCAAAAGCAAGATAGAGAAACTCCTTCCAGAATATTTTCAGTTCAACTCTTTGCCCGAAACAGACCCTTTTGTGGTCTGGGAAGCCCATAAGTGCTTTATTAGAGGGGAGTTTATCAAGCAACAGGCATATGTTAGACAGAAAGCACGCCTACTGTACAAATCATCGACTGACTTATTCTCTAAATTAGAATATGAACATAAACGAAATCCTACAGCCCCCCATATTCTAGCTGATTTAGAAAATGCCAGGAAGCTGGTACATGATCAATTAATAAAAGAAGCTAACATATTGGCATTAAAAACTAAGCAAAAATTTTATTTAGAAAATAACAGGGCGGGAAAGCTTTTAGCACGTGCTCTAAAGTTAAGAAAACTTAAAACCTTTGTTCATGAAATTAAAACACCTGCGAGCAAAAAGGTAAACACTACCCCAGAAATTCTCTCCCAGTTCCTGGCATACTACACAAAACTTTATAGCCTTATGAAAGCTAACCCTCCAGCTGACATAGAAAACACTATTAAAACTTATCTGTCAGAAACTCCCTTACCCCAATTAACAGATTCACAGACAGAAGACTTAGGAGCACCTTTCTCAGTAACAGAAGTCCTAATGGCCTTAAACAATTGCCCACAGGAAAGAGTCCGGGCCCGGATGGGTTCACTGTCCAATATTATAAGAAATTTGCATCTATTTTACTCCCCCATTTATGCTCACTCTTTAATATAGCAGACCAACGACACCCTTTCCTCTCCACTATGCTGGAAGCCCACATTTCAGTCATTCCTAAGCCAGGAAAGCCAACAGACACCCCTTCTAACTTCCACCCCATATCGCTATTAAATGTGGACATCAAACTCTACGCAAAAATCATAGCTTCCAGACTTAATAGATTCCTACCACAACTTATCCATCTCAATCAAGTGGGTTTTGTGCCTCATAGGGAAGCGAGAGACAACACCATCAAGGTTCTAAATTTACTCGAATATTCCCAAAACCATGATATCCCCTCAATTTTCTTGGCCCATGATGCCGAAAAGGCTTTCGATAGATTTGATTGGTTATTTTTAAAATCTACATTAACTCGATTTGGCATAGGAGAGAAACTCATAGGAAAATTTTTTGCCCTTTACCACGCACCAAAAGCTTGCATTAAATTAAATGACACTGTCTCAGACCCCTTCCCCATCCTTAATGGAACAAGACAGGGCTGCCCTCTCTCCCCTTTATTATTTGTCATGGCCATGGAGGTTTGGCTTCCAATGTCAGAAAAAATAAAGAGATACATGGGATTTGTATAGAGAGTGATGTGTATGCAGCACACACCACGCCCTTAGGGGACGCTTCCCAATAGCAACTAAAAATTATCTTTAATTATATGTCTACTGAGTACAAGGACAAGCAGAAAGATGAACTGAAATCCCAAATTATAGGAAATAGCAACACATATAAATAAGTGTATAAGAGAATATCAGATATATGGTGTAAAGGTAATAAAACAGTAAAAAAACATTAATAATAACAGACAATATAAATGTCAATATTAGCAATGGTTAAAAATTAAAAATTAAAAGTTGATAGAGATTGTTCCAAGATTATTGTGATAGTCTTTGTACCAAAATGTTGTAGATCCCAGACGATATGGCAGCACTCTGTCAAAGGATGGCTATCCTGAGGTATAAAATCTAAAAAAGAACAAAACACAGAGGCGCCAACATGGCCTAATATCGCCCAAACAATATAAAAAAATCAGCACGTAAAAATGTGAATACTCACAAACAAAAAGCACCCAATGGTGCTAGTAGAGCAGGCTGGAAGCTTAGCAGTGATCCAGCACACTGAAGCCTTGGCAAAGATCCACTCCTGATTCTTCTGGATATCCAGTATTCAGGTTCCTATATATATATATATATAAGAAGACAAACCAACATGGTCCAATATCGTCAGGACAAAGATAAAATTGGCCCCAACCAAATGCACTTACTAGAGGGTAAGCACCAGCAGGTGCAGAAACAGCAAACTGGAACCAAATCGTCGCCCAGTAGACTATAGTACAAACGATCCTCAGCATGAACCAGGAACAGTATTGAGATATAGCAAAGGTGATATAAACCAAAACAGCAAGTGTATATTAAAAAATTAAAAATTCTTTATTAATACAGCAACGCGTTTCTCAGCCTACTCAGGGCTGTTTCATCAGGCTATAACAAACATTATAATACACTTGCTATTTAACAGAAAACTAAAAAACAGGAAACTCTTGTGATTGGATAATCAGTTCAATTGCTGCACCTGTCTATGGTCACCTAAGTGTGGTTGTTAGGGTAACCATGGTAAACACATATAGAAAGAGAAAAAAAATAACTAGCATGGTGATATCTTATTTAGGACAGTATACATCAACATATTAAAAAAATGACAAATACATGATTAATGTGCCAAAATGAGAGATGTATAAATACATATACACAAATATATATATATACATATGACCTCCTGTGTCTGATTCATATCCATTAACATATAAGTAATAAAAAAGCGCAATACTATAACATCTGACATATACTACAAATATAACATCAGGGAATCAACATAGTGCATCTGGTATGATATGCGAGAGTTCATTACATATAAATAATAAAATAATCCTCAAATTAGGTTAAAACATTAGTGTCCTTAATGAAAAATTTCAAACCTGCTACTCATCAAGGGGGGTTGATCCTATATGGTCATAATACCATTATGGCTGACTTACTATGTGATTGGGACGACGTATATAAAGATTTCCTTTGAGTGTATTCTGCTGAAACATTATGCTGCGATTGATTTCGTTTTTTGAAAAACTTTGTAAAGGAATTTCATTAGAAAGTAACAGGTCTCCTGATACAACATTGCGTGAACGCATCATATAGCAGCTGCTTAATGCACGCTGCCAATAGATTCATAAGAGGGAAGTAATAATGCAATGTCCTATAGTTGTTGTTTGGCAGTCGGCCTGACCAAAAGCGCAAGGGGTATCAATCACAATGGAAAAGTCCTATGCCTATAAGAGGAAGAGCGTGCGCCGCTTCTTGTGAAGCCCCTCTGTATTGGACAAAAGTAACGAATGTTCCGACACTGGATATTCCGGATTGGTTTAACCAAATGTCAATCAGGTCTGAGGAACGTGCAAGTTGATACAGAATATCCCAGTCTAATCGGTAGTGTTTGTTAGGGGTGAGGGCAGATATGCAGGATAAAATGAAATATTATCCTATGTTCTGTACCACTTGTTAATGGAATTTTTATCAGAGAATCCTCTTCAAAATAAGACTATTGTTGAGATTAATAGAATGTTATATTAGTGGGAAATATGCTAACAAAATAGGTCAATGTGTGAAATTCATGTGTGAAATGTGCAAAATAGGTGTGTGTATCCTAAACCTGTCAGTAGTTTTTGTTAGGGGTAAGGGCAGAAGTGCAGGATTCTTTGAATAATATTCTATATTTAAATGAAATGACACTCTCTCAGACCCCTTCCCCATCCTTAATAGAACAAGACAGGGCTGCCCTCTCTCCCCTTTATTATTTGTCATGGCCATGGAGGTTTGGCTTCCAATGTCAGAAAAAATAAAGAGATACATGGGATTCAAATAGGAGACACACAATATAAAACAACGCTATATGCTGACAATATCCTATTTACTTTAACTTCTCCTCAACAGCCCCTCTGTTCACTAATGCCGGAAATAGAAACTTATAGTACCCTTTCTAACCTCAAAATAAATATACTTAAATCAGAATTCCTAGGAGTCGGGTTAACAGATCAAATGACTAATCGGATTACAACACAATATCAGTTTACTCAAAAACACAATTCCATAAAATACTTGGGGATACAGATAACAAAATCGAGAGATTCCCTGCATCAGCTGAATTATCAAAATCTTATTGAATTTGTTGGAGCAGATTTGAAGGCCTGGCAGAGTAAATATCTCTCATGGCTAGGCAGGATGCAAGCTTTTAAAATGAGCATATTGCCTCATTTCCTTTATCTGTTCCAGACGGTGCCAATTCAACTACCTCCACAATATATTAATGCAGCACAAGCATTAGTCAATACTTTCATTTGGGCACACAAAAACCCCAGAATAGCAAAGTCTACATTATATAGAAACCGGGACAGGGGGGGACTCGGAGTTCCCAATCTTGCTTTTTATCAGCAAGTGGCACAACTAACTAGAGTGATAGACTGGTGCAAAAATGCACAAAACAAGGAATGGGTGAAATTAGAGCACGATTTAGTTAATTCAAAAAGTTTAGGGGCACTATGTTGGACATATAGACAACAAAGAAATATACCAATACCCATCCCTACACTAGTGAAAGACACACTATCAACTTGGGATTACATTATTAGACCTCGGAAGGGTATATCTACTATTCCTTTGCCGCTTACTCCTTTGCTTCATAATAACGAATTCCCCTCTCACCAACATATGTGGGCGCTTGGCCCATATAGCATTACAACAGGTTTACCATGTTATTCAGTAATCGAAAAGGTGACTATTTTACCAAAAACATCTTTAATAGACAAAAACATTCCATACTTTAGTAGATGGTTTGAATATCTCCAACTATCACATTTTATTACACACCACAAAGATAAGCCTAATATAGTTAGGAATTTGAACCCCTTTGAACTCTTATGCTGGTCTACGCAAACTACAAAAGGCACGCTCTCAGCAATATATAAAATATTGATAGCCACACACTCCAAAAAACCCCCATCATATACCAGGGTTTGGGAATCAGAGTTGGGCTTCAGTGTCCCTTCCGAGACTTGGAATACTATCTTTCAACAAATGGGAAAATCGCCTTCCTCAATGTATATTACAGAGACAAATATGAAACTTTTAGGAAGGTGGTACCTCCACCCAAGCAGGCTAGCCAAGATTTATAAACAATCCGATCCACTTTGCTGGAGGGATTGTAAGCAGATTGGTACATTGTACCATATCTGGTGGGATTGCCCTATACTCCAACCCTTTTGGCAAGACATACACAAAGAAATTCAGAATGCTCTCTCACATAAGATCTCATACGACCCCTTAACAATATTGTTTAATAAGCCACCTAAGATTAAATGTAAGTATAAGTCTACATTATTATATATTATGCTTAGCAGCGCTAAAACTGGTCCCAAGACTCTGGAAGCAATGAAGGATCCCATCAAAAAAGGACTGGACACAAAATGTTACGCTCCTTTTATCCTTAGAGAGGTATCATTATCTTAAAACCAATAGATTAGACTTTTATTGCGCAATGTCTCTCTATTGGGAAACATATATTCATGCAGATGTCACACCTTCTTCACCTATCGAAAATTCCACTACAATTATACCACATTAAAAACAGGTAATAAGTTTAAGGTCTTTTTTGAAATGATCTGAATCTGTGTTTCATATTGTAAATTTCATATTGTAAATTTGCATTAAGATTGTCCTAGATACGTAACGTAGTTTTGATGTTATTGATATTGCTGATCTGTAAATTTTTCTTTATATATGCTATTTCTTTTCTTTTCCATTTCTTTTCCTTTGTTCAAAAAAAAACCAAAAAAAAAAAAAAACCTACAAGCTTACATGAGCTGCCTCTCCTAAATAGGACATTGTGGACACTGATATCTTTGTATTTATGCAATCTTGTTTTATTTTTTATCTGTACCACTATAATCGGCAGAATGACTTTAATGTATGATCATATTTTTTTCTTACATCAATAAAGCTTGTTTATAAAAATAAAAAAAAAAAAAAAAAAAGATTACAGGAACACTTCAGAATATATATTATGTTTTTATGGGTGCATCTTATAGTGTCCTTAATAATAAACGGTTTATCTACTTCAAAAAAAAAAAAATCACTAAGACCATAGTCCATACTGAACATTTGCAACAATGTGCTTCTCAAAAATTCGACAAACCTCTCTGGTTCAAAAGGTGTCTGGATATCCGGTCTTCAGGGGTACTGATGAGCATTCCCTATTTGGTTCCATCCTGCTGGATCCGATATGTCCCCCCCATGTTCATATTATGAAAAAGTCTTAAGGGCTGGTGCACATGTCCCACAAAACACCTGCCCTCAGAACACCTGCGACTCAATCTCTTTCCACCCTATTCCTGCCCATGGAACATCCAACCACCCTTTCCCCACCAGTAGAACAACCACAGCTCCTTCTGGAACTAGAATCAATGATAATATTTTAATTTGTTAGTTAAATAGTTCATTTATTTAGTTATTTATTTTTTTATTAGAAAAAATAAATATTTATTATCTTTGTTGTCTAGACTGCATTTTTCATTAACAATTTTAAAAATGGTTAGAAAATGTGATTTCTTGCTTGCATAGTCCCAATAAAAAAAATAATTGTAAATGTGTATGTCCTTTTAAATACATTTTATCAGTGTGCTGTTATCATGAGTTTTGTTTCTTTAATATATTTTGCTTCTTCTGGGAGACTGATCACCTAAACATGCATATATTTATTTTTCATTCTTTTTTTCATGATTCAGCTAGAGCATGCAATTTTAGACAACCTTCAAATTTATTTCTAATATAAAATTTGCTTCATTATCTTACTATCCTTTGATGAAGGAGCAAACATTCACTACTGGGAGCTAGCTAAACACATTGGATCTGATTCATCAAGCTCTGAATGGAGCTTGATGCAGCTGTTTCCGCTATAGCCTTTAGACTCGCCTGAAACAGGAGTTGATTGACACCGCCTGCCACGAATCTGCAGGAGGCAGCATTGCACAAGCAGTTCCCCAGAACTGCTTATGTAATGATAAATGCCGACAGCGTAAGCTGTCGGCATTTATCGATGTCCGCTCGCACTTTCATAAATAGGCCCCCTAGGGTGAGCCAATAACAAGAGGAATTTGTGCAGCCACAAATGTGCAGCCAACTTCCAGTAGTGCAATGAGTCTACTTAGGTAAGCTTTTCAACAAAGGATAACAAGAGAGCAAACCAAATTAGGTAATGCAAGTAAATATGAAAGTTTAAAATTGCCTGCTCTATCAAAATCATGAAAGTTTTTTTTTATTACTATTATTATTGTAATATTTTTATTGAGGTCAGTCAAAAACAGTTACAAACAAGAAATGCACATTACATATCAATATAAGAGGTTGTCAATAATAACATATACAGCAATACAATCATAAAATACAATACATATGGTTACATAGATATTAGGATTAACAATAATCTGACCAGGTTTAAAGGGGTAGGAAAGTCAAAATGAAACTTGCAAGAAACAGATAGAGCATGTAATTTTGACATGTTTACATAGTTGCCAACATTTGAAAAAAAATTCCACGGACACTTTACAGTTATCAATTACCTGCATGAAAAATGTTACCACACCCCCTGCCCTAAAGTCCCGCCCACTTTTCAAAACCCACATAATTAGCATAATTTAGCTCTGCCTATTTATTATGGTGCAGATTATATATATATATTTATATATATATATATATATATATATATATATATATATATATATATATATATAAATGAATTAAAAAGCTGCAGCACTCCAAATAATTTTTGTGTAGTTTATTTCAAGCACAAAGACATAGGAGATGTTTCAGGCTTTGCCCTTTTTCAAGCCAAGTGATTTAACACATAATTGAGGCCTATCTTTTATAGGCTGTAAGTGAATCAAAACACAAGTGCATAATATTATGATAATTAAATTTTAAAAAGACAGTACTGTTTACAACATTCAATGCTTCTATCTTTTCTATAATTGCATATATATATATATATATATATATATAAAAAGTGCAAAATAATCATTGTTTTACTGTGTTTTATTAAAATAGTGACTAAATTTTAAAATTATGTTTAATTGTTTTTATGTGTATTAGTTACTGTGTAAATTTAAGGAAAAAACAGAAAAAATATTTTCCATAGTGCAACTTCCATTTGCTTAAACTGACATTTTTTCTTAAATCTTTTAAGATATGTTAACTTTATGATGGTTGGTAAGGAGGGAAAAAGGTTTTATATGTATAGCTAAGGCCATTCTGGACTATGTACTGAAATATCTTATATAATATATAACAAAATCAACCTAAAGTTGAAGGTCTCAACTAAACAATTGAAACTATATTGGCTACAAAAATTTTTTTAGTAGCTTTTTATTACAATATTGTTCATATGATTTGAGCATACATTTTAAATTAATAAGTAGTATATTGAACTTCTTGATTCTTGTATCCTATGTGAATCTTGATCTGGATAAAGGAAAAAGAAAAAAGAAAGAAGACAAAAGACAAAGAAAGAGGGAGTCTATCAGTTAAATGAGAAGATGTTTTAAAGAAATAGAAGCAAATTATAGTCTCTATTTAGTCCCTTAGGATGCATACTATTCAATTTATTTATCCATATTACTTATCTTTGTTTAAATGTTTTGATTCTATCCTGGCCTCTTCTTTGTATTGGAATCTGTTCCAATATTTGAAACCTTAATTGATTTACATCATGTTTTTTTTCTTTGAAATTAGCTAAAACCGGTAAATCTAAAATCCCTTTCCTTATAGTATATTTATGTTGGGTGTGTCTATCTTTTATCTTTTGACTAGTCTCCCCTATGTAGATTAATCCACATAGGCATTTTAATAAATACATGATCTGTCTGACAAGTATATAATCCATTAATATTATGTCGTTTTCCCGTATATGGGTGTAATACTTTATCTCCTCTTATAACACTATTACAGTGTGAACAGTTATAACATGGAAAGGTACCTTTTTTACTAGATGATAATACTTTGGTTTTATTGCTCCCTATGTCCGTTTTAACTATGCTGTCATATACATTTTTAGGTCTCTTATAAGATAATAATGGTAAGTTCTGAAACTCCTTTATTTCTTTATAACTATTTTTGAGAATATGCCAATGTTTTTTAATAACACCTGTAATTTGTTTGCTATTAGTGTTATATGTACTTATAAAGGGAATCCTATCAGTTTGCATTGCTTTCTTTTTCTTAGTTAATAATTCATTTTGGTTAATTAAATTAACTTTACTTAATTCATCCTCTAATACTCGTTTATGATAACCTCTTTGGGTACATTTTTGACTCATTTCTTGAAGTCTCTTTTCACAAACATTGGCATCACTAACAATTCTTTTTACTCTTATATATTGAGATTTAGGCAAAGACTTTATAGTACTTTCTGGATGACAGCTATTATAAGATAGTAATGTATTCTTATCTGTTTCCTTGACAAAAATGTCCGTTATGAATATACCATCTTCTATATATATAACAACATCCAGAAAGTTAATCTTCTTAACATTGCTTTGCATTGTAAACTCAATATTTTCAGTGTTGTTATTTATTTGTAAAAGAAATTGATTGAGGGTCTCTCTCTTTCCTGACCATATCATAAAGACATCATCTATATAGCGCCACCATACGCTGGCAATTGTTTTGAACAATTCATTAGAGTATATATATTTTTGTTCATACATTCCCATGTACAAGCCTGCGTATGGTGGTGCCATATTAGCACCCATAGCGGTGCCCCTTTATGTCTTTAAAAGACATCACCAAATAAAAAATAATTGTTATTTAATACCAAAGTTAACAATTCAATAATTAACTCAATTTGTAAATCTGTATACGTATTTTCTGCACTTAAAAATTGACTAGCTGACTCTATGCCACCTAAGTGAGGAATACTAGTATATAGATTTTTCACATCTAGTGTAACCAATATAAGCTGTGTATTTATTTGACATTCAATTGTCTCTAATTTATTTAGAAAGTCAGTGGAATCTTCTATGTATGACTGTAATTTAGAGACTATGGGCTTAAAAATTCTATCAAGAAAAGTGGCCACATTTGAAAAAACAGAATCAATGCTAGCGACTATAGGGCGCCCGGGAGGATTTTCAATGCTCTTATGAACTTTTGGAAGTACATAAATTAGGGGAGTAATACATTATTTCCTTATAATATATTCCTTTAATTTATAATCAATAATTTTGTTATCTAGGGCTTTTTGAACAATTGTTATAAGTTCTGTTTGTATATTTTTTAGAGGATTTTTTTCCAATTTTTCATAAACCTCAGTATCGCCCTTGTCGGCCTCTTTTATAATTATATTAGGATTATTCTTTATGTCCAATAAGGACTTTTTTTATTGGCTGACAGATTATATTTTACTGACAATCCTTTATGGATATTGATATTATGTTTAAGATGCTCTATATCTTTATTTACAAGTGAAATATAGGTTTCTACTGGATGATAACTTGTTGGAGGAATAAATTCAGATTTAGTAATTAAGCTATAATCAGAAAATTTTAAACAATTATCATTAGTAACATTGCTACGGTCAATATTACCTGACACCTTAGAAAAATGTGCTTTAAGATGTACATTTCTGAAAAACCTGTATGGTTCAATGTCCAAGTCCAAATAATTGATTGTATTACTAGGGCAAAAGCCCAAACCCCTGTTCAATAAGTTCATTTCACATTCTGTTAACGGTACTTGTGATATATTAATCACTAGGTTGTTTACCGTTTCATCCGGCGTCCTCTTGGCGGTCGACTTGCGGCTCCGCTCTTATTTGCGGCCACCCCTCCTCCTCCGTCTTGTCTTGTCACCTGTGGGGAAAAAGAAGACTGGGACTGTGGTGTTGTCCCCGTTGAATTGCTCCGGGATGTATCGCTTGCATCCGATTGTGTGGAGCGATCTCTTCCGTGATGGCTCTGGCATCTGACGTCACCTCTGTACCCTCTCGTTTCATGAGATTCCCATCTGTACACGTGACCATTCAGGTAGTCGTCAGTGTCTCGGGAGAACTTGTTCCGCTTCTTATCCTCATTCATTTTCCGGACCTCTTCTATCTTTGTATCAACCTCTGTTTTCAAGGCAGTGAAATCAGTAAGAGATAGTTTATCTTGTAGACTCATTTCCAATACTTGTATCTTTTGTTGGTTAACTTGTATCTCTTGCTGTATGCGCTGTATGCTCAATATCATTAAATCAAAAGAGCATTTATTAAGAATTTTTTTCAAATGTGGAACAATATTCTTTATCATCCATGAATAGTGTCGGTCTCAATGACATTCTAAGTTCTCTAGGGATTCGGCGTAATCTGTAATATTCTGCTAGTGTGGAGGAGTGACGCTCCCAATTTACTTCCTTTTTCTCTTCTCTCTCCCACTGCTTTGAACTTATTACTGTGTCAGGAACAGCCAAAAAATCCCTCAGACCTCTTACCAGAGTAGCGATAGCAGCAGCCTTCACATCAGTAAACGTGAACACATCTTGTTGAACTTCCATAGCTTGATGTAGTATTTGTAAGGATTGAAATTGGGCTATAGATGGTGAAATAATATGTTTAAGCAAGTAAAGTCCAGCACCAATTGCAATTAATCCACAATTTATGGGTGCAAGCTGCTTCTGTCCCACTAAGACAGAATAAATATATAAATGAAGAAAAAGCTGCAGCACTCCAAATAATTTTTGTGTAGTTTATTTCAAGCACAAAGACATAGGTGACGTTTTGGGCTTTGCCCTTTCTCAAGCCAGGTGATTTAACACATAATTAAGGTCTATCTTTTATAGGCTGTAAGTGAATCAAAACACAAGTGTATAACATTATGATAATTAAATTTTAAAAAGACAGTACTGTTTACAACATTCAATGCTTCTATCTTTTCTATAATTGCATATATATAAAAAGTGCAAAATAATCATTGTTTTACTGTGTTTTATTAAAATAGTGACTACATTTTAAAATTATGTTTAATTGTTTGTATGTGTATTATTTACTGTGTAAATTTAAGGAAAAAACAGAAAAAATCTTTTCCATAGTGCAACTTCCATTTGTTTAAACTAACAAACAATTTTGTTATATATATATATATATATATATATATATATATATATATATATATATATATATATATATATATATATATATATATATATATATATATAATTAAACTAAAAGGTATAGAAGGAGAATGTACTGAATAGAATTAATGAAAGCAATGGGAGCAAAATGAAAATGTATGCACATATGCCATTAGCCCTGTCACAGACTTTTGATATGCCATTAGCCCTGTCACAGACTTTTGGCTGCAGTGGTTTTCAGATATTTCCACCAATTTTATGTTATTCCCCATTTTGTTTTCCCTTGTTGTTTTGATATAGCACACCGTTTTAAAATACTTCCCAATTAACATATTTTATTTGCTTCATCCTCTTTGCATCTTTGTTGGAGTTGCAGCTGAGCCAATGACAAGAGGTAAATATGTGTAGCTACCAATCAACCAGTCCTGCATTGTTGCTCTTGACCCTCCCAAAGGTGTGTACGTCAACAAAAGTTACCAAGAGAATGAAGTACATTAAAGCATATACACACATGGGAAAGTTGTTTAACATGGTATACTGTACCTGAATTAGGATGGAAACGTTTTGGTTTTCATGTCCCAATTAGAAGAGGGAGCTGCTGCTACCAATGGAAAAGGGGACTTCTATTTTTAAAAGAGGAATACCCACTGACACTAAAAGAAAAAAAAGTGGTCTTTGGGTCTTTAAAGAGAGAGATGCTCATATTACTGGGTATCACTGTGTTTTTATTTATATAAAAGAGATACCTACTGCCACCAATGGTATTATAGATAGTATGCTAACTGCCTCAGAAGAGTAAGCGGTCATCATACCTTCTTCTTTTGCATATTAGGGCATTATAGACCACCATTACCTGCCATGCAGTGCCACTGGGCATTCTTACACAAAAAATTAGATACAAAAAAAAATCCATGAAAATAATCTTATAATAATTTGTCTGTATTACCTTGAGCTAAAGCATATTTAAAATTATATTATATAACTTATCACAGACATTGCTACTAACACCCCGTCTGGCACACCCAACAGGAGCCAAAATCTTACTGTATCTAATCTGCCCATAATGTTGTGCCCTGGCAAGTGGCTGCCCTGATAGGGCTTAGATTCCGGACCTGGTACCCTTAAGAAGTGGGTTACTGCTTCTCTGTGCTAATGAACCCCTGTATTGCAGTGCCGATAGTTGATGATCTAGATGTCTGCACACAAATACTACGCATATCCATAAAGTGTAGATTTAGTTAACCCTTAAAATATAAATATTTACTGCCCTATAATTAGTTCATTCACAGCATTTATTACTTATGCTGAAAGAACATATTATGTATTTACTACGATATCTAAATTGTTAGAGTTGAGTGGGCTCTCAATTACCCCTTTGCCCCTACCAGCTGGTAACTCGGCACCTCTTTCACGGGTTTACTCTTTTCTCTGAGCTCTCTCTCAAACTCACTGCCACTGCTTCAGCCACACCCCTATGCTGTTTTGTCTAATCTTCTGAAGTGGGTGTAGCTAATGTACCTAACCACGACCCTATTAGAGGATTAAATGGGGATAAAACCAGGACGAGGACAAGAACTCACAGACACGCCCCAACTGTAGTCTCTAAAGTGGCTTGAATGAAAGTTACAGAGGATTCTTGCTTCTGATTGCGTTGCTGTTTTTTGGGGACAGTAATCAAGATTGAACTTTCAATAGTACACGCAGTGCTTCCTTAGACAGGCTTTATCGTACATACTCTCTTGTTATTTGATACAAAGCATTTAGAGGAACATAACACTGCCCCATAAGTTTAGACACAAATAAAGATGAGGGCTTTACAAATATTGCTCCATTACGTCTCTAGAACTATACTCCTTGCCTTGACAGGCATATCCGGACTCCGCCCATCAGGTGTGCGCACCGTCCGTGTAGAATCTGCCCTTAGACTAGGCTCCTCCCGGACACTCCTGTAATCTCTAAGGAAACCAACTTCGCTTTTAATGCTAAAGTTTCCCTTCAGTTGCCCATGCCCACAGAAAAACCCCCGGGACAGTCCAGAGAATGTTCCTTCAGCAAAGGATAACAAGAGAATGAAGCATATTTCATAATAAAAGTACAGGTAGCCCTCAGTTTACGCCAGGGTTAGGTTCCAGAAGGAATGCTTGTAAATTGAAACCATTGTAAATTGAAACCCAGTTTATAATGTAAGTCAATGGGAAGTGAGGGAGTTTGGTTCCAGGCCCCTCTCAAAATTGTTATAAGTAACACCTAATACATTATTTTTAAAGCTTTGAAATGAAGACTTTAAATGCTAAACAGCATTATAAACCTAATAAAATAATCACACAACACAGAATATATAATTAAACTAAGTAAAATTAACAAAAACATTTGCAAAACAGCATTATAAACCTAATAAAATAATCACACAACACAGACTTCACTTGCATTTTTATGCAAACAGTTCATTCTATGCATTCCAATCTGGACTGATTTATAGACAGGAAGATCTAGTTCCTTTGAAATCTATTCTATAGCTCAGGTCTGGTTAAACTGATTAATTTCAGCATGCTTGGCTTTGCTGCAGCACAAGCAGACAGCTCCATCTACTGGCTATTTTCATCAATGCACTGCTTCTCAATGCTTTTCAATAGCAGTCACCGTGACTGGAAAAAAAAGGTTGTTATTCTGAAACGGTGTAAATTGAACCGTTGTAAACCGAGGGCCACCTGTAAACTTAAAAGTTGTTTAAAATTGTATGATCTATCTGACTCATAAATGACATTTTTGGGGTTTCCTATCCCTTTAACACATCTGAACATTATGTGAATTACCTCTTTTTAACCTAAAATAATAATTGAGCTAGAGGTCTTATTAAAAAAAAAAAAAAAATTGTAGGGAACTACAATGTGCTCCATCAAAATGAATAGTACTGAAACCGATTGTGCTAATAAAAGAAAATATTTTGTATCACTAAAATGCAGTTATATACCTCCAATCAAGAAAGAGGCCACTCTTGGATCTATAAGACATAACAAACTGAAGATAGTGGAGGTCTTGGAGTAGGTCTAGGGAACACTTTTGAACCCTTGAATAAATTAAACATTATAAAATGTAACCTGCATATTGATAAAGCATGATAAAATGTAAATTGTGTTTATTAAAGACAGGCTGCCCATAAAATTTTGAGCTATAGCTATAATGAATAATATAAAGCTATCAGCCCAAATAAACATAGAGTAAGACAAAGGATCAATAATAAATAACAAATGTTATGTTCAGTTTTTTTTTTAAATAAATGCCTTCATAGCTAAATGATAAACATTCAGCAAATTGTCCTGTAATGTCAGGTAAGGTGACAATAGTACAAAAAATTTTCTACACATCAATTACATCTGAGCATATTACATACGGCTATATTACGAGTTTTTCATTTTGAGCTGTGCGGTGCTAACGAGCATTTTTTTTCACCGCTCACTTACCTACAGCGCTGGTATTACAGGTTTTTACAAACCCGGCGTTAAAAGGCAAGAAGTGAGCGTTGAGCAAAATTTTGCTCCTTACCGCACTCCAATACCAGTGCTGCTTAAGTCAGCGGTGAGCTGGTCGTACGTGCTCGTGCACGATTTCCCCATATGAATCAATGGGGAGAGCCGGCTGAGAAAAAATCTAACACCTACAAAAAAGCAGCGTAAAGCTCCGTAACGCAGCCCCATTGATTCCTATGGGGAAATAAAATGTGTGTCTACACCTAACACTCTAACATGAACCCCAAGTCTAAACACCCCTAATCTTAAACTTATTAACCCCTAATCTGCCGCCCCTGATATCGCCACCATCTACATTATACTTATTAACCCCTAATCTGCCGCTCCCAACATCACAGACACCTACATTATATTTATTAACCCCTAATCTACCGCCCCCAATGTCGCCGCAACCTACCTACATTTATTAACCTCTAATCTGCCACCCACAACGTCACCGCCACTATAATAAACATATTAACCCCTAAACCGCCGCACTCCCGCCTGTCAAACATTAGTTAAATATTATTAACCCCTAATCTGCCGCCCCAACCTACATTTATTAACCCCTAATCTGCCGCCCCCAACGTCACCGCCACTATACTAAATGTATTAACCCCTAAACCTAAGTCTAACCCTAACCCTAACACCCCCTAACTTAAATATAATTAAAATAAATCTAAATAAAATTTCTATCATTAACTAAATTATTCCTATTTAAAACTAAATACTTACCTATAAAATAAACCCTAAGCTAGTTACAATATAACTAATAGTTACATTGTAGCTATCTTAGGGTTTATTTTTATTTTACAGGCAAGTTTGTATTTATTTTAACTAGGTAGAATAGTTATTAAGTAGTTATTAACTATTTAATAACTACCTAGCTAAAATAAATACAAAAGTACCTGTAAAATAAAACCTAATCTAAGTTACACTAACCCCTAACACTACACTATAATTAAGTAAATTAACTAAATTAAAAACAATTAAATAAATTAAATTAAATTAAAACCAAACACTAAATTACAGAAAATAATAAACAAATTACAAGATATTTAAACTAATTACACCTCATCTAATAGCCCTATCCAAATAAAAAAGCCCCCCCAAAATAAAAAAAAACCCTATATTTTTTTTACAGGTAAAAGAGCTGATTACTTTGGGGCAATGCCCCGCAAAAGGCTTTTTTAAGGGCTATTGGTAGTTTAGTTTAGGCTAGGAGTTTTTTTTATTTTGGGGGGGGGGATTTTTTTATTTTGTTAGGGCTATTAGATTAGGTGTAATTAGTTTAAATATCTTGTAATTTGTTTATTATTTTCTGTAATTTAGTGTTTGTTTTTTTTGTACTTTAGCTAATTTAATTTAATTTATTTAATCGTTGTTAATTTAGTTAATTTATTTAATTATAGTGTAGTGTTAGGTGTTAGTGTAACTTAGGTTAGGTTTTATTTTACAGGTACTTTTGTATTTATTTTAGCTAGTTAATAACTATTTAATAACTATTCTACCTAGTTAAAATAAATACAAACTTGCCTGTAAAATAAAAATAAACCCTAAGATAGCTACAATGTAACTATTAGTTATATTGTAGCTAGCTTAGGGTTTATTTTATAGGTAAGTATTTAGTTTTAAATAGGAATAATTTAGTTAATGATAGAAACTTTATTTAGATTTATTTTAATTATATTTAAGTTAGGGGGTGTTAGGGTTAGACTTAGGTTTAGGGGTTAATACATTTAGTATAGTGGTGCGAAGTTGGGGTCGACAGAATAGGGGTTAATAAGTGTAGTTAGGTGGCGGCGATGTTAGGGACGGCAGATTAGGGGTTAATAATATTTAACTAATGTTTGCGAGGCGGGAGTGCGACGGTTTAGGGGTTAATATGTTTATTATAGTGGCGGCGACGTTGGGGGTGGCAGATTAGGGGTTAATAAGTGTAGGTAGGTTGCGGCGACATTGGGGCGGCAGATTAGGGGTTAATAAATATAATGTAGGTGTCTGCGATGTTGGGGGCAGCAGATTAGGGGTTCATAACTATAATGTAGGTGGGGGCGGTGTCCAGAGCGGCAGATTAGGGGTTAAAAATGTTTTCCTGGAAACTTATGAGTTACACATGCTGCAGGGTGTGCAGGGAGGAACATGTATTGTGTTTCTGGACAGCACTATTCATATTCCTAACTGCACACCCTGTAGCATGTGTAACTGATAAGTATTCTGTATTTTAAGAGACGGGTGGCAACCCTAAACAGCAATGCACTCAAGAGCATCTTGCATGACTTTTTCTTACCACCAAACAAGAGGCCTTGGTCCTATATGAGTTTTACTTTATTGTATAGCTATGTGATATATTATCATCAATCTACAGACTACAGCTTGCTCCTGTTTGTGTAAAAGGGTCTTTTCAAATGTAGGGGAGGGGGAGAGTATTTGCGCTTCCTACTTTCCCAGCCCCTTTCACTGGGGGTCCCAGCGTAACCTCATCAACAGTGCTAAACTGGGAGCTTCTAAGTAAGTTTTTAAAATGTTTTATACTGGATGTTTATATCAGTATCTGTGCATATTCTTCTTTATAGTATTTGTCTGTTACATGCTGATACATGAAAATGTGTGTATACTGTCCCTTTTAAGCACCTTAAGAAAATACTTTGCAGCATACTTTCATTATTTATTTAGCCTCATTTTCTTTTAATTTGAGGGGGCTTTGAAGTACAAAACTTGCATGAACAAATTCATTAGAGAATGTCATTTTAGCACTGCTGATCCTGCAAATTTGTGTGTAACCCCCACAAATGGGTGGAACACATGGTTAAAGTTCCCCTCAGGAGCTGGAGAGAACAGTTTGTCGCAAGAAGACATAGCCAATGAGCCAATCAACAGCGGCAGTTGCACAACTCTGACAGTCACTGCAAACACCTGTGTATGTGTATATGTGTGAATGTGTGTATATATATATATATATATATATATATATATATTTATATATATATGGAACTGTTGTGCACAAGTGAAAAGGGGTTTATCGTAGCTTTTTGCATGTCTCAGATGTAGCACCCGTATTACAGGTTGAAAGTAAATGTGTTTGCTTGAGGGCAATTTAATTTAATGTGTGTCGGGATAACAGAACTTCAGAGCTCTGGTTAACTGTTATGCTCAACTAAAACATTACACAAAACCCATCAAAAAGTCATTTAAAAGTACAGTTATACTCATAATAACACTATCTAATAAAAATGATTTTAAAAGAATTGCAATAAAAAGTTATAAGGGCTTAAAGATTTGATGTCTTAATTGTTAAGGAAAAAAGTGCTGCAAAGGACTTTAACAAAGAGATACATGCATACACATGTCTAAATATGTATGTATGTATGTATAACTATATACAGTATGTTTCTATCTGTGTACACATATACATATATACACATATAACACATAAATACATTTGTATACATATATAGACATATATATGAGTTCATTGGAGCCCTTTGCATTCAAGTAGCTGAAAACATAGAAAATTAAATGTAAACAATATTCATATTTAGTAGGGTTTAAATGTGTATTTACTGTAAATATTTTACATTCTAATGTTCTTCACATAAAGGAATATGTTCTAAGTATTGTTAAATAGATATTCTTATATTTATCTGTTGATATCTATTCCTATATAGTCATATATATTATGTGAATAAATACAACATATTCTTCTATGTGAGAAACATTGCAATGTGAAATATTAAAATTTCATGTTGGGTTAGCACAGTTTGCTTAAACGCGATCAGGTTTTTGCTTGAGTAAGGTGTTAGTTTTTTCTTTGCATGTGTCGGGTTCGCACTTGTGCGAAGACTTTTTTTTTACTTCCAACTTGTAGTACGTACGCTACCCAACGTGAGTAAAAACTCTCTGTCTAGCAATTGTAGTTCCGGTACTGATTATAATGATGATCTCTACTGAACTGCCTCATGAAAGTTTAATGTTAATTTTACTGTCCCTTTAATTTAGCCAATGCTTTAAAATATTTTGAAACATGTCTAAATATTAGATCATAAGATATATTTTCTTTTTTCAAAGATACACATAAAGGCCTTAAAATTATAACCTTAAATTATATTTTTTTAATTATTTAATTTGAGGAATTTTAACTCTTTAATCTGACTTTTCATAGTTTCCTTTGGGTTATATATACATATATATATTTATATGTATATATATATATATATGGAAATATATGTATATTTATGCAATATTATTTTATTTCATCCCAAGGTGGCAATTTGGCTACATCCACAAAATGTAGCTATTTATATACACAGCTATTGTGGCTCATTTAGGAATTAACAATTAAATTATAATTAATCCAGAAACATATACTTATACTTCTTGACCATGCAAGTTATAACTATATGAAAGTCTGGCTTATTATTTAACTAAAAAGGGGTTTACAATATACAATTTATAACTATGGGATTAGATATTTCTATATTGGATTAATAGGTAAAATTGACTAGTTTCTAGTCTTCATATGTACTCATAAATACACATATAAATAAACAAATGGGCATTGTTCAGTTTAATCAACTATATATAATGACATTCATATTTTTTTTTATTTATTTAATAATCATAATAATTGATTCTTTTACTGTTTATAAATCAATACTTATACATAGAACAAACATTGTAGTAATTTACAGATGTGACAAGTATAATTTCCTGTTTATATGAGGACACTATGCCAGACACTGCAAAATTAGATTAAAAGAATTGCAAATAAATATTTAACATAACCTTTATTACAGTCACACATAAGTGCAATTTAAACAAATGATTCAGAGAGACGCTATGAAGTCTCTAGCATCCAAAAATACCAGTGTCCATGAAACACCTGGTTAATTATATAACTATCAAGAGCTAAATCTTTTATTACTGTAACTCATGTAGGGTTTCTATCTGTATGAGTGTCTAATTATTGGTAAACATGTACATACAGTATAATACAACTTGTTAAGAGTCTGAGCATAAAGTCTCCATTCTGTGTCCTTACCAGGTTTTATTTCTGGGAATTTGTGCTGTGTCTAACTGATCTGTTCATCAGTTATGTGTAGAAACCTTTTTTTTTTAGAAAAGCAAAATGCCTCCACAATTGTGCGAGTTGTTAAGTCTCTAATTGGCAACTGTGTAAACCTATGTTTTGATTGTTATTCCCTACAACTTTACTCTTATAATTAATTAATATACCTACTATAAGAAGAACTCTGTTCTGCAATCCCACCACTGTTTTCAGTCAACCAATTATGTGAGAGCAGAGGTTTTCAATAACCCAGGTTGGTTCAGTCTAGGGTAATCTGCTATTTGTACAATGATTCTTCATAACTTGATTTCAGGCTTGCATGAGTTAGCCAAGAGCGCAGGCACTCCAAAACACATGGTCACCTTAACAATTGTTTGCATAATTAAGAGGTGCTAACCTCGAAATGTCGCTATCTTATATGTCCTAATAAAGATTTGTTTCATCATTGGAGAGCTGTGGACATCCTCTTTGTTTTGGATTACTACTGGGTTAATAGGCAGTTCACCTGTCTGCACGGGCACTCCATTCCATTTAGTGCTGTTCTACTTCTATTTGTTTGTCTTAACAATTGTTTGGTATGTTTATGTTAAATAAACTTACCTTTGATACGGCATGGAATGTTACATTTTGAAAATGTTACATATTAAATATTTTTTCATAGACAGTATAGGTCAATGATTGCCAACTTCTTAACACATAGGGCCACAAATTGTTTTAGAAGCTTTAAAGGGACACTAAAGTCAAAATGAAACTTTTATAATTCAAATAGAGAATGCAATTTTAAACAATTTCCCAGTTTACTTCTAATATCAGGTTATACACAGCTGTTTTATATGTTCACTTTCTGAGGCACCAGCTCCTACTGAGCATGTGCAGGAGTTCACAGTGTATACATATATTAGTCTTTGATTCGCTGAAAAATATATACTGCTAATTTGAAATTCAGAGCAAGTTATTGCATTGTTTTTAGGAATTTGCACTTGTTGTTTACGCAATTTTACTGTATATTAATGGTCCTATAAAGGCTTCATATAAATGCATGGCTATTAAACTCTAAAATAATGTTTCCTAAAAATGTCCTTCTATCTGCTGTTCTCCCTTCTAGAGGGCTCTTTTGGGTTCTGGCCACCTTGTTTGCCTACCCACCAGAAGCCCCAAAACACACATTTTGCATAATATTTTTTACTGGGCCCACAAAAATGATAGCACACTTCTAAGATCTACTTTTTTCCTTTGGGAGCCACAACACATAGTGCAGAAGGTCATATGTGGTCCATGTGCTGCCAGTTGACCCTCCCTGGCATAGATCTTTGAAAATCATCATTCATCATTTATTACTCTATGAAACATAATATTTTAAATAATAAATGGCCAGATTAAAAGTGGAGCGCAAAATATCGCTTTCACTAAAGTGATATTTGTGCTCCACTTTGCGCGTACTGGTATTACAGGTGAGGTGCAATGCGCGCGTGGCCTCGTATTCTCATTGCACAGAAGCATTGAGCGCATGAGATTGCCCTTCCATAGGCTCCAATGGGAGCCTTGTTCTCATGCTGTGATACATGGCATGAGAACTAGTGCAGCCAAGAGGGTAAGTTATGCAGCGATGGGCAGCAAATATATGTATATGCTTATATTCATATATATTTATGTGTTTATATGTATATATGCACATATTAACACATACATATATATGTATATAAGCATATACATATATATTTACAGGGAACACACAGTTCCCATAGACTGCTATGTAAAGGCACTTTACAGTGCCGTTTTTTTTCTAACACCCCACAGTCTCCGACTTTAGCACCCAAAAACTGCTAAGTGCAGTTTGTTTGTTTTTCCACTTAATTTTGGGGCAATTGGTGGACATTTAGAAAATTAACCAGAAGTCTGACCTCTGGATAATTTTTGGAGCACTAATTGCTACTGCTAGCTCGCTGTAGCAGTAACCAGCCACTTGTAATTATTCCCGCGTGCAAACGGGCAAATTTGCCCATTTTCAGACACGCAATAATTTAGCTCTCCACTTGTAATCTAGCCCAAATTTGGTATTCTAATATTAATTCTCATAGACTTGCAATACCTTGAGGATTTACAAAAATAGCCCAATGGCACTACTAAGTAAAAGGGAATTTAATGTGAAGTTGAATAAATGGTAAGGAGTGGTATTACGTTATACCCTTCTACCTTGTTATATAATATATCACAGTAGGTGCTGTGTACTGTATACAGTTTTTGGAAAAGCAGTTCAAGACCGCAAAGAAATGTACACTTAAAAGCACTCTGAGTCCCTTATGATTGGCTAGACTTAGTAAGCGACAAGTGGCAGATATTCAAGGAGAAAAAATATAAAATATAACTTTTATTAGGGCAAATTAAAATAATGGACAGCAATATTAAAAACACAGGAATGACTTCTAAACTTAAATGAGGGTTAGATTATGGTAGCGTAGTTACAATATAGAATCGATAAACTGCAAACCACTAAGCTAGGGCTCCTACTATATATATTAAGATCTGACGCAGATTATAATATTAATGATGTTGCTGTTAATCCATAGTACTTGGTGATCCCAATATTTTCCTATAAATGTTGGAGTTCTAGCAGTTTGGATTGGTCAAGTTCAGTCTGGTTATATTGTAAGTGAATGTTAGTGGTTGATTATGGCACATTTTACTGTTCCATATAAAAAGATAATAAATAATATAGTCCTTTTGGGCTGAAATTAAATAATGCTAGGTAGTATTATGGCATTAAGCTATATATTGCAACGTTGTTTAATGCAGGTTATATGTATTGATTTTGCTAAGTTGCAGGGACACTATTTATCCTTATATTGAGGATGTTTAATTAGAGCACTATATGGTCCTAATAATAGTTACATGAAATGTAACCTAATATCTATATTAATACATTCACCAGTACTCTTTCTATAAACACTCAGCCTAACTTGTTATAATATAACAATCAGCATAACTCCCTGTACACTTTATTTCCACCAATGTATATATAATATGTTGGGTCACTAGATTATAATAGTGAAAACAGTGTATATTTGATTGTGCATTTAGTAAGCTTGTTGAATCAACCGAATAAGGGTTGGCTGTGTTATGAGTTCTCCTTAGTTTGCCATTTATTAGGAAAAAAACAGCGTATATGGTTGATCACTTGAATATCTTTATTCTCTGGCTTTTACTACTTGGGGCAGCGTGCAGAGCGTATTGTGACTGTATAACATCTAAGAATCATATATACCCAGTATTAAGCACAGTAACAATATAGTATTCCATGGTATTCTATGATCTTTAATATAGATAGTATTGGATAGAATTATATAGCCTAAGGTGATAAAGGGATATAGAGTTATACGGACTTGGTTCCTCCTATATGGACAAATGTCGTTTTCTTTACTGGTGATAAAGAATTAAAGTGAAAGACGCAACGTTTTAAAGCCTGTGTATCTGGTTTATATGCAAACAATATATTTTATATAGAACACCCTGAAGCGGTGTATATTAATAATGAAATTAAAACTTTGCTCCCAGATAACACTGCCCAATATCCTCCTATATTGTGGTTTGGTGTATATAAACAAAGCTATGAGGAGTTTCCTCCCAGGTCACAATACCCTAAATTTTCCTATATTAGTTTCTGTGTGTGTTTTAATAAAGAGAAGTATGAGGATATGAATGCCGGACAAATGCTCTGCTGATAATGAATCACAGTAAACATATCCAACATTTTATAGCCTGTGTATCTGGTTTATATGTAAACAATATATTTTATATAAAACACCTGAAGAGGTGTGAATTAATAATGCTATGATGATTTATCTCCCAAATAACACTGCCCAATATCCTCCTATATTTCGGTTCTTTGTATATAAACAAAGTTATGAGGATTTTGCTCCCAAACAACAATATCCTATATTTCGATTCTGTGCCTGTATTAATAAAGAGAGGTTACAGGTGCCTTTGCCACTACATTCTTGGACTGACAAATATATCTATTTTGGAATAACTACTTTGCAGAGCAATTCTATCGTTAGCCCGCCATGACCCGCATTAGAGATGCATACTGAATCATTGACCAACACTACAGCCTAAATAGTATGGCCTCTGTACATGACTTAGAACTAAAGTAAGCTGGCGATTTTAAATAAGGGTTTTAGGCTAGATTCCTGCTAACTTTAAAATGAAAAATGAGAGCCCATCAACTTCCAACCTCCCCTAAAATGTTTCGCCGACTGACTCGACTTTCTCAAAAGGTTTACGGCAATGCCGTAGTGGTGGGTATTTATCCCCTTGTGACTCCGTCTGCTATTATGATATCACAATTTGACCTCCAATCAAAAGGATGGGTGTCAGTGTTCATATAATTGGATGATTTAAATGAATATATATGGATTTCCATTGTATATAATCCATATTGGCAATAAATGTCTGACTTCAATCGGCTTTTTAGAAACTTCATATAATAGCCATATAATTGATTCAATAGAATTAGTCATAATTCCCCTACATTATATATAATATATATTAATATTAGATTTATAACTCAAGTAGGTTAGTTAGTGTGGTTCTTATACTAGTCATATTGTGAATCGGCTAGGTAACATCATAATTCTAATAAATGCTGGTTACTGTTTAAAAGATTATTTTAAATGGCTAAGGAGATTCTGGGGAGACCATTGTCAGGATAGAATTAGGAGTTGTGTTTATCTTTATCTTATGAAGCATATATAAGAGATATGGATAGCCAGGTATTTATTGTATACATAGATGTGTATTGTGATTTTGATATTTCCGCCTAGGATAGTGTGATATTGATCTGAATTCATAATAATTCTCCTGCCATCCTTAGTGGACACTGGTTACATCTTAAAAATGCAAGATAATTTGATAAAGTCTGTTGAAATAATATTTAAAAATATATAACCATGGGGGGGCGGATCCTGGCCGTGCTGGTGAATGGCAGCTGTAGTCTGAAGCTCTGTGCTAGTGCAAGACTACCATATACAGATCGTAGGATGAAGGTCATCATATTTGCACCTAATTGATGCATAAAGGTCCCTGATCAGCTGTGTCTAGCGCTAGACGGTAAAGTGAAGTCTTGGGGCTGCTGGCTCGTTCCGGGAGAGTTGCGGTCGCCATCTTGGCTGAAAACGGACCCCTGATACTCAATCAATTGCTTACACAAACAAAGCAGCACAGGGGGAAAATGAGGTATGACAACTACCGACAGCTACCAACATTAGTATAAATACTTTGTGGAGATCCAATAGTGCAACACATGGCTATCATCCACTCATAACTGTCATGCTAACAGCCCTTAGGGGATACAGTTCGATGTGATTCCTGTAGTATTCAGTGCCCCTAAAGTGAGAAGTGACAGTAAAAAGAGCCGCTAATAGCAGAGTCACATCCAAAAAACAGGCCCAAAATTAGAATCGGAGGCCTACCGAAAGCAGCATTGCCACTACCTTATAAAAAACATGCAATCAGAGGGAAACTTTCGAGATGCATCATACCTACATGAACCTTAGCCTGATATGATATATTGATTTAGAAAAACGTGCCTTGGTTTATCAGGAGTGTAACTGGCCCTAACAATAAAAATAGATATATTGGAGCATAGCAGAGCTGCAGTCACAAACAGCAAGACAGAACAAGTATCATGTCCAGAAGGTCTGCCAGACCTGATAAGGCATAGAAAGCTCAACTATCCAGCACTAAATCTGCCAGTAGTTTTTTCCAAGGAGCCATATCTCCTCTGCTGGCATTAACAAATCAATCTCAAGTAATAAAGACCTCTACAGAGGATTCACTTATATCCACTACTATGTCTGAAGATTGTGTCAAGGAGCTCAGAGACAATATCGCTAACCCACCTACAAAGGCAGATTTTGATACCCTCAAAGCTTTAATCACATCTGAACTAGTTAATATGAAAAAAGATAGTAAGGATCTGGGACATCGCATGGAATATGTTGAAGACTCACAAGACTCTCTCAGCACAATGTATGATAACCTATCCACACATGCTAATGTTACTAGTTCACAAATTAAAGTTTTGCAAGAAAAGGTGGAGGACTTGGATAATAGGGGGCGGCGGAATAATATTAGAGTAAGGGGCATCCCGGAGTCTATTACATTCAGTGATCTACCAATATCTATATCTATACACAATATCTACAGGGCCTTTTCAGATTTTTACTCCAAGACCCACAGGCTCCAGACAAGGAGATGGAAAGAGCACATAGAGCCCTCAGACCTCCGCCTCACTCAGGTTCTCCACCCAGAGATGTTATCCTGAAATTCTTACGCTTCCCTGACAAAGAGAAGATTTGGCAGCAATCTAGGAAATCGGAAAGTATTCAGTACCTGGATCACTCGCTTCAAGTGTATCTTGACTTAAGTCCGGTTACAGTCCAAAAACGTAAAGATGTGCGCTTCATCACCAAGGTACTACAAGAGCGATCCATAAAGTATAGATGGGGTTACCCATTCAGTTTGCACATCTCACATGAAGGACAATCATATATATACAGAACATCTGAAGATTTGGAGATGATTTCCAAGGCCATAAATGTTAAATTTCAAGTTCCTCAAATTTTGGACTTCTCCATAAAAGGTTATACCCCAGAGGCTTCAGCTCCAAGCAAGGCTAAGAACACAGGCTGGACGAAAGTCACTTATAAGAAAAGCAACGCCAAGTCTTTCAAGCCGAATGTGGATCTAAACACTGACTCTGTGACTTGAATACCCAGATATCTACTAAATCGGGTGAGATCTTCCCAGTTATTACTATTATTAATATGTTTGTAATTCCAGGTTCTACTTTTATCTACAGGAATAAGTCCACAAATTGACTGTACTTATAACTTTGGAAGTTACTAGGCAACTTAGGCTTAGGGTTGAAAGAACCACACCGTTAGGGGATAAAGAGTATTGTTTCCTTATATATCTCCTATACTGTTAACTTCCCCTAGCATTACAGAGAGGTTATCGAGTTCTGGACTCACATCCATTTAAAATGGATTCCAATAAAGGTTAGACATTAATGAATGACTTTCACTTGCTTCTTTAAATACATGCATAAGCTAAGTAGTTTGCACTGAGCATTCCCCCCTTCTTGTTGTCATGAGTTATAACGTGTTTAACATTTTTTATTGTATTTATTGTTACTGTTTTGCATTTTTTGTCTTTTGTATGTATGACTTTTTGAATTATCCTGCACCTTTCCCGCCGTGTCATGCCAGAGAATATGTTCCTGTGATGGCCGTTCTCATTTGTGTAGCGGTGTCCACGGGCTTGTCAACCCTCCCACAGACCTCCCTGTCTTGCACTAAAACCAGCACACACATTTTTGAGTCATTGAATGATATTTTCACTTTTCCACACCTCAATGACGCAGGCAAATAGTTATTTAAACTTTATCACTGCTAACTAAGGGTTTAAATTGTCCACGCAAGCGAAATATAGCTATCCATGACATTACATGTCGCAAGGGCGATGTAATCTTTTTACAGTAGACACACTTCATGTCCTGTAAGGAACCGAAAACCTTCACATACAAATTTGGAAACGTATACTATGCCTCAAATGCAAAGAAAACCAACGGAGTAGCCATCCTAATTAAGAGAGGCATCCCCTTTACCCTCATTAAAAAATATAGAGATAAAGCAGGTAGATAACTCATTGTAATAGGCAAATTGGTTAATACAGTGGTCACTCTGATTAATGTGTATGCCCCTAACTCAAAGCAGGACGTATTTTTCAGACACCTCACTAATGTAGTATTGGAGCTAGCTAAAGGAGTTATTATTATGGGAGGAGACTTTAACCTAACCTTAAACCCAAGTTTAGATAACTCTAACAACCTGTCCTCTGCCCCCCACAAAGTTATTAATTTGGTGAAACAGAATTTCAAAGACCTTACTTTACATGATGCCTGGAGGATTATACACCAAGAATCTAGAGATTATACCTTTTACTCAAATCCTAACCACAGGCACTCCAGAATAGTTTACATCATGACAGATGTTACTAACCTCGCTAGAGTTACCAAAATAGAAATTGTCCCCAATACATGGTCTGACCACGCGATGGTCAGTTGCTCTTTAGACTGGCCACATACATCCACTTATCAATATAAATGGAGAATGGATGATACCCTTCTATCAAACCCAGTCTCGCTGACCTGAATAGAGAAGGCAATAGAGGAGTATTTTCTTTTTAATAGTAATTCGGACACTGATAGTAGTGTAACATGGGAAGCCCACAAGGCGGTTGTTAGAGGAGAGTTGATTAGTATAAAGACACATCGAGATAGACAGGCCAGGAAATTGTTGGACGATACACTCACCAACCTTAGTGATCTTGAAACACAACTTAAATTAGATCTGACAAACTTATCTATCTCACAGACTATTGCTGATGTAAATCAAGCATCAATGACATGCTCCATGTGGAGTGTAAGAGACAGGCCCTTAGATTATAGCAAGTCCACTTTGAAAATGACAATAAAAGTAGTTCCCTTTTTGCAAGGAAATTAAGATGGAAATCAAATAAAAAATTTGTTCTTACTCTTAAAACTAGTGGAGGGAAACATGTGCACACATCACAGCAAATTGCGAATGAGTTTAGGGAATATTATAAAAAGTTATATAACGACACTTCATGACTCTACAGAGGAGAAGAGGCCTAAATCTTCCCTAATAGAAAATTATTTAGATAGAATTACCCTTCCACAACTCAGCTCTGACCAACAAGTCTCTCTAGATAAGCCCTTTGTGCAGTCGAAGATCCTTGAAGTCATCAAGAATCTTCTCAATGGTAAGGCCCCAGGGCCTGATGGGTATCCCAACAGTTACTATAAGACATATAAAACAATACTTGTCCCGCACTTATTGAAACTCTTTAATGAGATATCAGATAGTAACCCTTTCTCATCCACGGCTTTGGAGGCCCATATAGTAGTTCTACCTAAACCTGGGAAAACTCCGGACTGTGTTGAAAACTTTTGACCCATTTCACTCCTTAATTCGGATCTCAAAATATATGCGAAACTCCTTGCAAATAGACTATCCCCTATGTTACCAAGCATTATAAGTAATGACCAAGTGGGTTTCATTCAAACAAGAGAAGCACGTGACAACACTGTCAGGGCTTCTCATATCTTGAATTATATCAACTAAAGCAATAAACCCTCAGTGATGGTGTCAACGGACACGGAGAAAGCGTTTGACCGCGTCTGTTGGCACTTTATGAGATCTACACTGGAGAGGTTTGGGATAGGAGCATATTTTATTTCTAAAATTTTGGCTTTGTATGATTGTAACCGTAGTTTGAATAATTATATACATTCTACCTGGTATCTGTAAATCTTATAAAGAACTTATCTCTAAAGATTCTAAATGAATATATGACTTATATTAGTACTATATACTAAAAGTTGTGTCCTTTATCTTTATTAAGATGGATATATCTGATTGTATTAGTCCTGACAGACTCTATTTTGAATCTTTATAGGATTTACTCATGTCTCATTCTTAAGACCAGTATGTCCTAAAACTGTATACAGTACACAGCACCTACTGGAAATTAAACCAGAATTTGAACTAGACAGAGCTTCAAGACAACAAAAACGGCTAACAGACCTCCAAGAAGTATTTAATCAATTTTCGTATCATGTAAATGAAGTGAATTCAGATACACTAGAGTTACATAACAATTTATACAAACAGGACAAGATATGGTGGAACCCTCATTTTTTCGAGAAATATCTAGAGAAAAAACTAATACCACAAGGTCTTAGAATTCAACTGTTCCCAGCATTTGAATTCAGAAATACAACCCTCAGCACAGAATGGGAAGAAGCCTTATCAGATTGTTTGAATAAATAATGAACATCTTGATAAGACATGATAAGTCTGAATATGATAGGCTAGAAGAGATCATTATCACTCAAAATGAACAGTTAAAACAGTTTGAAATTCGTAAAGACTTTGAAGCAGCTTACAGGAAATATCAACAAGAATTAGATAAAGATTAATCTGATATTAGACAAACTAAAATGGGAAAATTCAAGAGAGATTTGGAAGATTTCCAAAGTAAACGAGTATACAAATGGAAAAGGAGATTTAACAATAACAATACTAACAATACTCAGAATAGAGTACATATTATTGAAAGTAATATTTTAAATACTGATGCTGAAGAGTCTGATTCAGCCAGTGAAGAACCCTCGGGATCTACCAAGGTAGTTACAGGTTCCGCTATTGTAAGCACTCGCAAAAGAAAGGATTTTTTAGAAGAGGACAATTTAAATTCAGTCACACCAGAAGAGGTAGGCGGGGTAAACAAAAAGGCATCCAGAACAAGAAATACCAAAGAAAGAAATCAGGCAGCCAAACCATACAAGACAACTCCCAGTCCTTTCTCCAGACTGAGGATGAAAACATAAAAATTATCAATCTATCTACCAAAATTCTGTCTCAAGATCACATAAGTTTACTCTCAAAAGGTCTTTCATTCTGCCCTAATACTGGTATTGACAAGTTCGAGATCATAAAGAATATACATCTTTATTTAAGAAAACTGCTCCTTAGAAAACAGTACAGTACAGTAGAATACACCACAGCTAATACAATACCACCCAAACTATCTATAGAGGAAAGAGAGAGCTTACAAGATTTGGAAGATTTGCTATTAGAGAATGAATCTGCAAATAGTATTAACTGGCGTCAAAATTTGAACCAGAAATCCAACTATATACCTAAACGCTCCAATGCACCTTGTTTCCAAGTATTCAACGAAGTGGTATGTACAGAAATTGCCCAGCTAGAGTTACAATTCCCAGGCAGAAACCTAAGTAAAGGAGAAATAAAAGCTCTGTCAGAAATTAAAGAATGGGAAGATGTAGTCATACGCCAAGCGGATAAAGTTGGAAATGTTGTAATTTGGCTAAATAATATGTACTTACAAGAAGCAGAAAGACAATTAAAAGATGTTACCTGTTATAAAAAATGATGGTCCTGTCCTCTCAAAGATTTTCTTGATCAATATCAAATTTAATTGCGAATGCCAGACTCAATGATATTATTTCAGCGAAAGTAAAGAAATTCTTAACAGTAACGAAACCCCAAATATCTACGTTTTACTTAATACTCAAAATCCATAAGAATAGTGAACACCCCCCTGGGCATCCCATTGTATCTGGCAATGACATCTTAACTGAAAAAGCCAGTCAATATGTGGACTCGAGATTACGCAAATTCCTCACACAACTACCTTCTTATATTAAAGATACCATGGAGATTCTACAACATTTAGAGGATATTTGCCTAAATGAGGATACCTGGATAGTCACTGCTGATGTAGAGGCATTATATATGAGCATCAGCCACAAACTAAGTTTACAAGATGTTAAACATTTTTTGGATATGTCTCCCGAGGAAGATGAGAATCACAATGTACAGGGAGTGCAGAATTATTAGGCAAATGAGTATTTTGACCACATCATCCTCTTTATGCATGTTGTCTTACTCCAAGCTGTATAGGCTCGAAAGCCTACTACCAATTAAGCATATTAGGTGATGTGCATCTCTGTAATGAGAAGGGGTGGGGTCTAATGACATCAACACCCTATATCAGGTGTGCATAATTATTAGGCAACTTCCTTTCCTTTGGCAAAATGGGTCAAAAGAAGGACTTGACAGGCTCAGAAAAGTCAAAAATAGTGAGATATCTTGCAGAGGGATGCAGCACTCTTAAAATTGCAAAGCTTCTGAAGCGTGATCATCGAACAATCAAGCGTTTCATTCAAAATAGTCAACAGGGTCGCAAGAAGCGTGTGGAAAAACCAAGGAGCAAAATAACTGCCCATGAACTGAGAAAAGTCAAGCGTGCAGCTGCCAAGATCCCACTTGCCACCAGTTTGGCCATATTTCAGAGCTGCAACATCACTGGAGTGCCCAAAAGCACAAGGTGTGCAATACTCAGAGACATGGCCAAGGTAAGAAAGGCTGAAAGACGACCACCACTGAACAAGACACACAAGCTGAAACGTCAAGACTGGGCCAAGAAATATCTCAAGACTGATTTTTCTAAGGTTTTATGGACTGATGAAATGAGAGTGAGTCTTGATGGGCCAGATGGATGGGCCCGTGGCTGGATTGGTAAAGGGCAGAGAGCTCCAGTCCGACTCAGACACCAGCAAGGTGGAGGTGGAGTACTGGTTTGGGCTGGTATCATCAAAGATGAGCTTGTGGGGCCTTTTCGGGTTGAGGATAGAGTCAAGGTCAACTCCCAGTCCTACTGCCAGTTTCTGGAAGACACCTTCTTCAAGCAGTGGTACAGGAAGAAGTCTGCATCCTTCAAGAAAAACATGATTTTCATGCAGGACAATGCTCCATCACACGCGTCCAAGTACTCCACAGCATGGCTGGCAAGAAAGGGTATAAAAGCTTTGATATTAATGAGTTTTTGGGTTCATTGAGAACATGGTTGTTGTTCAATAATAAAATTAATCCTCAAAAATACAACTTGCCTAATAATTCTGCACTCCCTGTATTTGTACTTCAATAACTTGAGTTTGTATTAAAGAAAACCTTTTTTGTCTTCAACAACAGATACTACCTTCAAACAAGAGGGACTGTCATGGGCACAGCGTGCGCATCAACCAATGCAAATTTATTCCTAGGTTGGTGGGAACAAACAATAGTCTTTTCTGATATACATGATGAATATTCTCAGCATATACCAATATGGCTGAGATATATTGACAACATCATATTCATTTGGGAGGGTCCCAAGAACAAGTTATATGATTTCCTAAAGGAACTCAATAACAATGAGTGTAATATCAAACTCACTTACCACACAAGTCAGACAGAAGTTCCCTTTCTTGATCTGATAATCTTCAAAAAGCCAAATGGGCAAATTGGAACAGATTTATACAGAAAATCTACCGCTACCAACACTTTGCTATATAGCACAAGTGCCCCTGCGCCAAGTACCATTAAGTCCCTACCAATAGGGGAATTCCTAAGAACCAAATGCAACTGTTCAGAGGACAATCAATTTAATATAAGAGCACAAGAATTGGAGGAAAGACTCCTTAAATGGGGATATAGTAAGACATCTATTAAGAAAGCCAAAATAAGAGCTTGATCAACCCCAAGACAGGAGTTATTGAAACCGAAGTGCAGAATATCTGATGGTATAACCAGATTAATTTTGATTTATAACTCTCATAGTCAAAAAGTAATTAATGTGGGGGGTGGAGCCAACTACAGCAGAAGCAAGACGTGCAATTCATCAGCTCCAAAAAATTTCTTAGTTTTAGAGATATAAAGTAAGCATTTTTACAAAATTTTCACTTTATGGATATCTCTGGAATGGGCAGCCATAGCAGAGACTGACCTGAGGATAATATATATGCTTAATCCGGCATCTATCTGAGCTACAGGCACCTGCGGTGACCACGAGGTATCAGGGGCTACCGGCCTCACAGACGTAACTCCAAATAGGAGATTCGTGTGATTGTACAGCTAACCATGAAGGATTTTTATTCCCAGTTGTGGGTGCTACTTGGCAACTTTGCAGAAAAGGCGCAGCTTACCCTTGATCACCCAAAACCTGCAATGGAGACTGTGATGGCGAGGGATGTCGCAGAGAGGTAAGTAATTGCAGTTACATTGACTACTACAGCAGTTGCAGATTCTGGCGACATAGCGAGCTACAAGCTGAAGCCTACCAAGGAGAGTGTTGTGCCCCCAGTGACTTTGCAAGCTGCAACATCCCCTGCCACTAATCCTCCTCTGAAGAATGCAGTTACAATGATTCTCTCGGCTCACGAAGGGGTGATTGCTACACTACACAAAGGTATGCCGGCTCACTCCCTTGCTACCCCATGCGCAGATCCTATGCTGACACTGAACTACTCTGCAGGGCAGGAGCGAGTAGAGCTGCGTACCCTTGCACCGCAAGTAGCTCTGTTTACATGGTACTTCACTCCAGCATGGGGACACAGACCATGGGTACTTGAAGCTGTTACATCTGCAGCCTTAACGGACCCCTGCTCTAGATCTTACCCTTTGAAAGATGTCAGAAGGTGGGCATATTTATTGAGACATACCAGAGTTGGAATGGGCTAATTGTCAGCATAAGCACGGTTTACAGAGGTATACTAAAATAATGCCTTAGGTTCCGGTTCCTCTATTTGTTTACTCCTCTGACTTATTTTGTGTGGATGCAGATGCGGCGCTCTGATTAAAACTGGTGCTGGCTAAACTACTAACAGGTTGCTTGGACTATAAATCTGGAGCTGGTAATGTGCAACGATAAACTTGGTTAACATACACCTCCCTTTCTGCCTGAGCAACGAGTTTGTCCCTATTATTGTGACTGCCTTCAGAACATTACTCATTTATTTTTAATATCACTTGAATGTACTATGGGAGTGTATATGTTTGCTTATTTGTACCTCGTGCTTGCTTTTCTTATAATGTCACAGTTTCATTGTTGCTACTTAGGTTACACAGTTTGGGTAATCTATTCCTGCTCCAACTTCAGTTTTAGATTCTGTATTGTTTTGGGGACAATCTTGTACAGTTATGTGTGTTGTATATTAAAATGGTCCCATTGTAACCCCCTTAGTCTGCATTTGCCCCAACATATACTCTGCGCATGTATTGAGATTTGCCATATCCTAGCAGAATTAGTCCTTATGTGCCGCTTGGGTTGCATATCTGCAGGTAAATCATCAGTCCCTTTATATTTATTAAGTATAACCCAAACTGATATTCCTAATATAGCCTGGCAGATCTAAATAGAGGTTGATAGTCATTATTCCTTCGCTACCAAGTTTACTAGTTTAGCTATGTCTGCAAACTGTCATTACGATTTTCATAGTTGCTTGTCCTATTAATTTGTTTAACCCCTTGTAATTGTTTGACCCTGAACAGATTTTTTTAGATGCACAGTTGCCTGTATTATTCTTGGGGTTTTTATTACAGCATATCTATCCCATATTAGAAGCTTAATTAGCTCACTTATTAGTGCTCCTAGAGTCGACACAAATTAATATAGCTCTGCATCCTTCTAGTCACCTCATAAGTAGAACTCTTGCCCTATAGAGATGGGGCTATATCCTACTATGTATACTCGTGTAGTATCTCTAACATAGCAAAGTCTAGCATCTCATGTTCTCCTCTCCCCTGGTAATAGATGTGGTATGACCTTTTTGTTCCTAGGTGGTGGGCCCACACTTGGGAGACAGAGTACTTTTTTACCCAGGGGAGAGATACATAATGGTTTGCTTAACTGCCCTTGCACTTATCTACTTATATTTTGCCTTCAATCTGCATAGTTTATTTCACACCCTACTTCCAAAGTGCCAATTGGTGACTCACTATATTAACGGATGTCACTATAGTTTTGTTTGGGGCAAGGTATATATATGGTGAAGCTAAAGACATAGTCGCATAAGCTAGGCCTCCAATGTCACACTTGCGATCTTTATGATAAGTGCCTAGAATGAGGCGATAAGGTGCTAGGAGAGGCTGGACCTCCTCTAGTGCTAATATGTATAGTCTTTCCCTTAATAGACCTGTAATAGAACCATGTACCTAGTGTCAAAATTATTGCCTTAAGATTTCTCAGTCTTTTACACAAGACTTAGTATTGACCCGCCATGCAACTAGCCTGTTCCTGGCTACTTTATAACGATACATGCGCCCTAGAAACCCCCATCGCAGATATAATGCTCTGTTTATACATCTTCCCTATCACCTCCATATTACCACCTCCTCCCCCCCCCGCTTAAAAAACTACCCCCTCCCCCCCCAGTTATAATATAATGCACCCTCTATACTAAGAGGGACAACTATGCAGCTTTTCTTGTCTATGCTGCACCTCACCCAATTCCCCTATGAGTACAGAATCTCTTGTATCATTCATATATATATTACCGTATTACTTATGTATAAGAATGTATTTGTTATAAAAAGAGGTTTTAGCTTGGTTTTGTTCATTAATACACCTACTGCTCTCAATTCCTTTCTGTTTAGTTAACCTTGTGATATAGCAGCCAGTATAGTGTTATTTCTACTACCTGATGTACATGTGAATACATTTGAACCTCTCTAATCCATATCGTACCTAAACTATTCCCTTCATAAGTACACCCCGCTGCATAGCTGTCAATTACTATGTTTATTTTTCCCGCCTAGTCTAGCAGGATTGCTCGATTGCATAACAGTTCTTTTTATATTATTCACAGCTACTGCTGTTAATTTTGAATTTATCGCAACATACTTATGTTTTCTTGTTGCTAAATGTTATAAAAGTTAGGTTCACTGTTGAGATCCATAGCTGGTCTCATGTTTATAAATTCCTTCTCTAGCTTTATTACTACCTTTTACCTAGAGAGGCCCAAAAGCGACCTATGGTGTCATTTAGAAGGTTTCCAGAAGTTTGGCACCCTATTCTTATTATGTCTTCATAATGTGTAAAATGTTGACTTTATATTCTTCATCCTTGCATTTTACAGTTTATGCCTTTTGTAACTCTGAAGTTTTATTTCGTGTGATGTAAGACTTGCTTTTGTGACCCTGTATGCCTTCGAATGAACCTCAAATAAAAATTATTAAAAAAAAAAAAAAAAAAAAAAAAAAAAGAAATGTTATGAGAACACAAGCTACAAGCTAAAGTATATTTAAAGGGAGTATCAGAAAAAAATCCCCTTTGTAAGCAGCGCACTGTGTACTTGTGGATATGATATTCCAATGTGGGCTTAAATGTCAATGTCCCAATCACATATACAGAACCATAAGCTCAAATAACGTAGACAGTAGTCACAACTATTTAAATTTACGACTTACTGTTACTTGCTTGTAGTTTCTCTGTTATATCCCTCTCCTTACTCCACGAATAAAGAGTTTCAGTGCAAAAAAAAAAAAAAAAAAAAGTAATTAATGTGATTAGCTACTAGGTGACCATGTAGACGTAAGCTACAGAAGAAGTAGAAACCTGAAAGATATGATCAGCCCCATTCACTTTTGTGACAAGAAGAGAAAAAACAATATAAGATCAGTACAGGGTTCTTATCCTTGCAGCACATACTGCAGCTGCAGACATATGCGAAAAACAACAAAAGTTCATGACAGATTTGGGAAAGCACATGATATCAAATCATATATAAGCTGCAATACAACCGGTGTGATTTATATGATTCAATGTGGCTGCCCAAAGATCTATATCGTGATGACGACACATAAATTATGCACACGGCTACAAGAACATCTACATAATATCAAAAATGCTGCAAATGATCTCCAAAGACAGAAAAATATCACCTCAGTAGCCCATCACTTTCTGAAATACCATGAAAGTAAAGTTGGAGCTATAGTATGTACTGGCATTCAAAAGATCAATTTAGGCATAAGAGGTGGAGATCTAACTAATAGTTTGTTGCAATGCGATAGTAGGTGGATTTTCTTGATGAATTCAGTTCTACCCAATGGATTGAACAAACACAATAATTATTTTTCATATTTATAAAATCCCTACGATTATGATTATGATAAAAAAATCATACATGTATGCTGAAAAATGAAACAATTTACACAGCACAAAATATTGGACCATGTAGATATACAATAGTAGATATTATGTAAATCTGATCAAAGCATATCTAACATTAGGATTATTAGGACATATTGGTTTTAAGAATGAGACATGAGTAAATCCTATAAAGATTCAAAATAGAGTCTGTCAGGACTAATAAAATCAGAAATATCCATCTTAATAAATATAAAGGACAAACTTTAAGTATATAGTAATAATATAAGTCATATATTCTTTTAGAATCTTTAGAGATAAGTTCTTTATAAGATTTACAGATACCAGGTAGAATGTATATAATTATTCCAACTAAGGTTACAATCGCTTACTGAGAAATGAGAAATACATGTTATTCTAACACTAACCAATATTTTGTTCATAAGTCAATAGGACATTTCAAGATGTAATGTTGTATTGTCCATTCAATATTTATTTTTTCCTGTAGAGCACTGATTTCACCCTTTTTTTTTAACAAAATTATTGATATTTTTAGATTTGCCCAAACACTTTAATTAATCTAGATGTTTATTACACACTATATAGAGACAGAGCATTAAATAGGATGCTGGTAATTATAATTTTTTCCACTTGCATCAAATTTAAAGGCTTAATGGCAAGCACATTTAAGTAACATTCTCATCACATACTTCTTAGAAGGAATTATCACTTAATTTATTTCCAATAATAATTTAATGAAAGTAGTAATGCTTTCACGTCACTTTCACTCATAGGAACATGATCCAACACTGTTAGCAGTGTTGGAAATTGATCCAACACTTTATGTATTATTTTCATGTTGTATCACCTGAAATCTCCATGTCATTATGATTCCTATTAAATTACACATCTTTTGAAAAAATAGTAATACAATCTTTAGAAAACATTGATTATGAAAGAATTGGTTCAAGAATCTGGGAATGTTGATATAGACCAATATCACACCAGATACTGAAATCAAAACACATAACTTTTATAATTAACAAATATACAGATTTCATTCCAGGCCAGTTACAAATCTGATGTTTACTATATGGTTATATATTTTTAAATATTATTTCAACAGACTTTATCAAATTATCTTGAGTTTTTAAGATGTAACCAGTATCCACTAAGGATGGCAGGAGAATTATTATGAATTCAGATCAATATCACGCTACCCTACAATACACATCTATGTATACAATAAATACCTGGCTATCCATATGTCTTATATATGCTTCATAAGATAAAGATACACACAACACCAATTGCTATCCTGACAATGGTCTCCCCAGAATCTCTTTAGCCGTGTAAAATAATCTTTTAAACTGTAACCAGCATTTATCAGAATTGTGATGTATCCTAGCCGATTCACAATATGACTAGTATAAGAACCACACTAACTAACCTACTTGAGTTATAAATCTAATATTAATATATATTATATATAATGTAGGGGAATTATGACTAACTCTATTAAATCAATTATATGGCTATTATATGAAGTTTCTAAAAAGCCAATTGAAGTCAGACATTTATTGCCAATATGGATTATATACAAGGGAAATCCGTATATTCATTTAAATCATCCAAACATATGAACACTGACACCCATCCTTTTGATTGGAGGTCAAATTGTGATATCATAATAGCAGGCGGAGTCACAAGGGGTTAAATACCCACCACTACGGCATAGCCTTAAACCCTTTGCAAAATACCCACCCTTTGCAAAACATGTCAGGGGAGATTGGGAGCTAATGGTCTCTCACTCTTTAAAGTTAGCAGGAATCTAGCCTAAAAACCTTATTTAAAATCGCCTGCTTACTTTAGTCCTAAGGCATGTACAGAGGCCATACTATTTAGGCTGTTGTGTTAGTCAATGATTCAGTATGCATCTCCAATGCGGGTCATGGCGGGCTAACGATAGAATTGCTCTGCAAAGCAGTTATTCCAAAATAGATATATTTGTCAGTCCAAGAATGTAGTGGCAAAGGCACCTGTAACTCTCTTTATTAATACAGGCACAGAATTTAAATATAGGATATTGTTATTTGGGAGCAAAATCCTCATAACATTGTTTATATACAAAGAACCGAAATATAGGAGGATATTGGGCAGTGTTATTTGGGAGCTAAATTGTCATAGCATTATTAATACACACCTCTTCAGGGTGTTTTATATAAAATATATTGTTTACACATAAGCCAGATACACAGGCTATCCAATGTTGGATATGCTTACCGTGATTCATTATCAGCAGAGTAGAAAGCAGCATTTGTCCGTATAGGAAGAACCAAGGCAGTATAACTTCATATCCTTGTACTTCTCTTTATTAAAACACACAAAATTAGGGTATTGTGACCTGGGAGCAAAATCCTCATAGCATTGTTTATATACACCGAACCGCAATATAGGAGGATATTGGGCAATGTTATCTGGGAGCAACATTTTTATAGCATTATTAATATACACCTCTTCAGGGTGTTCTATATAAAATATATTGTTTGTATATAAACCAGATACACAGGCTTTAAAACGTTGCATCTATAACTGTAATTCCTTATCACCAGTATAGAAAACGGCATTTGTCTATATAGGAGGAACCAAGTCCGCATAACTCTATATCCCTTTATCACCTTAGGCTATATAATTCTATCCAATACTATCTATATTAAAGATCATAGAATACCATGGAATACTATATTTTTACTGTGCTTAATACTGGGTATATATGATTCTTAGATGTTATACAGTCACAATACGCTCTGCACGCTGCCCCCAAGTAGTAAAAGCCAGAGAATAAAGATATTCAAGTGACCATATATATTTATACGCTGGCTTTTTCCTAATAAATGGCAAACTAAGGAGAACTCATAACACAGCCAACTCTTATTAGGTTGATTCAACAAGCTTACTAAATGCACAATCAAATATACACTGTTTTCACTATTATAATCTAGTGACCCAACATATTACATATACATTGGTGGAAATAAAGTGTACAGGGAGTTATGCTGATTGTTATATTATAACAAGTTAGGCTGAGTGTTTATAGAAAGAGTACTGGTGAATGTATTAATATAGATATTAGGTTACATTTCATGTAACTATTATTAGGACCATATAGTGCTCTAATTAAACATCCTCAATATAAGGATAAATAGTGTCCCTGCAACTTAGCAACATCAATACATATAACCTGCATTAAAAAATGTTGCAAGATATAGCTTAATGCCATAATACTATCTAGGATTATTTATTTTAAGCCCAATAGGACTATATTATTTATTATCGTTTTATATGGAACAGTAAAATGTGCCATAATCACCCACTAACATTCACTTACAATATAACCAGACTGAACTTGACCAATCCACACTGCTAGGACTCTAATATTTATAGGAAAATATTGGGATCACCAAGTGAATTGTAAAATTCAAGACTGTGGGGCATATGTATCAACGTCTGGCGGACCTGATCCAACACTGCGGATCAGGTCCGCCAGACCTCACTGAATACGGCGAGCAATACACTCGCCGTATTCAGCATTGCACCAGCAGCTCACAAGAGCTGCTGGTGCAACGCCGCCCCATGAAGACTCGCAGCCAATAGTCCACCAGCAGGGGGGTGTCAATCAACCCGATCGTACTCGATCGGGTTGTATTGTGGCGATGTGTGTCCGCCTGCTCAGAGCAGGTGGACAGGTTATGGAGCAGCGGTCTTTGTGACCGCTGCTTCATAACTGCTGTTTCTGGCGAGCCTGCAGGCTCGCCAGAAACACGGGGCATTAAGCTCCATTCAGAGCTTGATACATATGCCCTTATAGATTAACAGCAACATTTATATTATAATCTCTGTCAGATCTTAATATATATATAGTAGGAGCCCTAGCTTAGTGGTTTGCAGTTTATCGATTCTATATTGTAACTACGCTTCAGCAATCTAACTTTTTTTTAGGTTTTGAAGTCATTCCTGTGTTTTTAATATTGTTGTCCATTATTTTAATTTGCCCTAATAAAAGTTATATTTTATATTTTTTCTCCTTGAATATCTGCCACTTGTCGCTCACTAAGTCTAGCCAATCATAAGGGACTCAGAGTGCTTTTAATTGTACATTTCTTTGCGGTCTTGTACTGCTTTTCTGAAAATTGCAATAATTGAAAATGGGGGTAGATTTATGAACTGTCAACCGGACACATTACTAAATGCTTGTGCAATCCCGCCTCCCTGCTCCCTGGTGACCGGGATGATTTCAATCTGCCACCTAAAAGGTGGTGGACAGGTTTAGGAGCAGCTGTCTGCTTGATGGGACTCCAAGCAGCATCCGCTGCTACATAAATGGAGTCCATAGTCTTCTAAACAGCAAATGTGATATTTGGATATAAAGACTTTCAATGTTTACATTACAGTGCATCTTGCAAAAACATTTCATACATGAACATTTTTGGATCTAATTTCTGTAGCATTCCCATACATTAGATGAGACACCATATGGAAAGTTTAACCTATAAGTAAATCAGCCTTATTGATTGTTTACTATGCACAATAAATACCTAAAAGATAGATTTTAAGTCAATAATATATTGGGAAATTATATGCCCATAATACTATCGTAATGCATTTTGCAATGCAAAGTGTGCTAAAAAAGGCCTATTTATCCTTTTTAAACACAATTTAAAATAATCCTTTTTAAACACAAGTATAATACCTCTAAAAGGCCCCTTTTAATGGCCTGAGAACTTACTTATTCACAGATTGGAAAGTGACAGTCAAACTATCACATGGAGCAAACCCACCAATCAACACGTGTGTAAGCCTTGAGATCAGGTGATCTCTGTGTTAATAAAAGGACTTTCTTTCTAAAGCCTATTATTTCAAACTTCTGTGCATCTGAACGCTGGAGCTGTATATTTCCAGAATGCTCTTGCCCTTGATGTCCTTTTAAGAAATGGCATACATGAAATTAGTGTCTTGATCAACACAGGTAAAAAACAATTTTGGAGAAAAATAATAATATTAATGTTGGCTATTTACACATACCCACACACATTGCAATTCATCAATAGCCAGACAGCTGTTTACATAAAGAATGTGTAACCTAGCAGTAGAATGAAAAGCCACTTGAGAAATTAGTTTACTATGCCATAATGATTTTAATGGCAGAAGGATGTTTGCATTATAGTCCAACACATCATTAAGGATATAATTGTTATTTAATGTGGCACAGTCATGTTTCTGATCTTTAAGAAATCCACTTAAGTAATTATCTCTGTATCTTATTGGCTGTGCTTACTGACAGTTACTGGAAACATTTTAGTAAGTGAAAATACAATCTATTTAACTTTTCAACAAAGTCCTTTACATTACCTTCAAACTACTGAATTTGATAAATTTGCTATATATGGATATAAGAAGGGATACAGACACATACTTAGATTTACAAAACCTTGCACAGCAGCAGTGATGGTTGAAGCAGATGCTGGAGGTGATATGCACCCCCCTTTATTATTGTAACATCCAGAACCTCAAGGTGACAGTTTTACTTTATTCATTTGTATTTACACATCCCATGTCTGTCACTGATAATTAGGCTTAAAGGGACACAAAATCCAAACATTTATATTTCATGATTCAGATAGGGCGTGCAATTTTAAGCAATTTTCTCATTTACTCCTGTTATAATTTTTTCTTCGTTCTCTTAATATCTTTATTTGAAAAGGCAGGAATGTAAGCATAGGAGCCGGCCAATTTTAGGTTTCAGCACTTGAGTATCGCCTGCTGATTGGTGGCTAAATGAAGCCACCAATCAACAAGCGCTATCCAGTTGCTTAAAATTGCATAATCTAGCTAAATCATGAAAGAAAAAAATTGTGTTTTGTGTCCCTTTAAATGGATCCCAATAGTGTATAATGTTTTTCGTACAACCACTAGCTAGCACAAATGACTAATTATAATTAACAGGATCCCTTGTGCTATATAGAGAGCATGTATTAGGTAGATGTCTTGAACAGTAGTTCCAATAATGTAGTCTAATAAATAATCCAAAGTCAGGGCAGATAGCTATGATTCATTTATGGTTAAACAGGCAGAAGGTCAAGGCAGGCAGCTATGGTTCATACATAGTTAAACAAGCGTAAGGTCCAGGCACCACAGCTGTGGTTCATAAACAGTTTAACAATCAGAACTTAGCATAAGTTGCTAAGGTTTATAAACATTCAAAAGGGCAGGCAGCTATGGTTCATACGCGATTAAACAGGTAGAAGGTAAAGGCAGGCAGAGAAAATAATACTAGGACTGAACACTAGGATAGCCCTTTGACTAATGAGCACTGAGCTTTCTGAGGTACAATGCTTAATAGGCAGCTCTAGATGTATCATAGTTAAACAGGCAGAAGGGCAGGCAGCTTTGGTTCATAAATGGTTAAACAGGCAGAAGGTCAGAGCAAGTAGCTAAGGTTGATAAACAGGCAAAAGGGCAGGGCAGGCAGCTATGATTCATACATGATTAAACAGGTAGAGGGTAAAGGCAGGCAGAGAAAATAATACTAAGGGAAAGATTACAATAGAGGTGCAAAAGAATTTGCGCAATTGATATTGTGTTTCCACAAGCATTTTTAATTATGCTGATATTACAATTTAAGCGAAATCGCAGTTGCGCTAGTGCAATCTTACCGCTTCTTACATAATAAAAAGTATTCCCAAAAAATATTGCACACAAAAGTTTTAAGGGCTCAAAGATATGAGATCTTGGGTGTAAGAAAAAAAAGCAGCAAAAGGGCTTTAACATTGAGATACATTCAGATACATTGCTAAAGATGTATATGTATGTATGTATGTAGGTATGTACTGTATATATATATATATATATATATATATATATATATATATATATATATATATATATATATATATATATATATATATATATATATATATATGTATTTATGTATTTATATGTGTATATAAGTATTTACAGACAAATATACACATATAAACACATAACTATAAAAGTACACATATAAAGACATATGTGAAAAAGAAGAGAAAAGGAACTAGATGGAAACAGTTCCTAACTAGAGTGCTAATAGGGAGAAGAGAGGAAGTAAGGGCTAGCCAAAGAGCAGCTTTAGACTAGTATATGCCTTATACCATAAGTAAAAGGAAAGATAAAAACAAATCAGGTGTCTCCAGCGCTAAAGTGGCTATATACAAATGTGTAGTATACTCTATTACGGAATTACTGTTGCATTGCAAAAAGAAGAAAGAAAATCCAATATATATATATGTATGTGTGTGTGTGTGTGTGTGTGTGTAAAACAAGTATATGCAGACTTCACAGCGCTATACCAGGTATAAGTAGGATGTATAAGAAGAGAAATATTCTCGAGTTTCAGTATATTATTCAGAATTGATATATAAAATAGTCTCTCTAATACTATAATTCTATCAATAATGATCTAAATTAAAAAGCACACAATGATAAATGCAATTAAGGAAACACAGAAAAGAATTGTGTTAAAAGTAATAAAAGTACTACAAATCTAGGACAGTAGCGATAGTTAACCACAATGTAATAAGTGATATACACAGATATACAAGGTCAAAGCTCAAAAAGAAAGTGGTAAAAACAGTTCTTGCGGTCAAGTCCAATATCCGAAATGCTTTAAAGTAATTTGTGACACAATGTATCCCAAAGTAGGCTTTATATTCTACTTACATCCAGGCCCCTCAATCATATGAGGTAAGTGTGCGACACGTTGTATAACTGGATTGTAGCTGTTTCATGATTCCACCCACTTGGTAACTTTAAGCTCGTCGTCTGTTAAAGGATCTCAGGTTATCCTTGGAGCTTCTGTGTGTCAGGAACATTCCCACTCATCCATTTATCGTGGAGTGGTCTGAGATACAGCTTATTTTCACAATCATCACTCCTTTTAAACCTTTTGTTAAATATATATATATATATATATATAAATATATATAAATATATATAAATATATATAATAACAGATGGATCGTCTGCCTATTATCTAAAGAAGTTGAAAGATTAGACACAATCAGTAATATGGTATCCTAATTAGAAGTTCATATAACAATAGGATACATCATAAGTGTACAGTTAATGTTTAAAGTCCAGACACAAAGTCCTGACAATATAGGAAAAAAGGACAGTACTCCACATGTAAAATAAAGTGCCGGGTAGATAAACACTGTCACAGTCACACCTGTATATTAAACTTGAATAGAGATTCTTGGCATGCAGTTTTCACTGAGCCTGACTCACCACTCCAAGGAAGCCTGCAGGAATTCAACTGGCAACTTCAACCGGTGGGGGACTGTGGCAAGTAGCTAACCCTACCCCTTATGCTCTGGTGTGCTCTGGTCCTACTATGATCTGTTCGATCCTCCACAAACAGCATTGTGCTTCTCAGCACATGTGATTGTTTCTTCTGGGTGACGTAATTTACACACTGGTATGCATACAATGATGAACACTCCTACTCTATAATTCACGCCAAACCCCTCAGTCCAGGAAAAGAGACAGGTACCCTCGGCAGGAATAGATGGTATAATGGATTGGAGGGCTGCTCTCCCTCCACAATACTATAGCAAAAAATAATCCACAGGAAACCACCTCTTCAAAAATAAAACAAAATACTTTAATGTATCAATTAAAAAGTACATGGGCACCAAGACATAGTAGGAAAAGGGTATAGAAATGGTCTTACGCGTTTCGACAATGCGTAGCCGTAATCATAGACCATACATTCTAACAGGTGTCACATTATCAAATAGTAAACCAAAGATACATATATATAAATAAGTCATACAATGTACAGCTGTAACAATATTTATTAAGACTACTAAACCAAGGGGATATCACTATCATCATTCCCAGAAATTGATTATATCATTTTCTGCATTGAAGCCATATGGTACAAGTGTGCCCATTTTGTTGATGCAATAGACTTCCTGCCTGGCTAAAATAGGCCATTTATCTCCACCTCTGGGAGGGCATCTGATGGTCTCTATCGCATTGCATTCAAAATTACACACATTCCCATTATGCTCTTATATGAAGTGTCTCACTAATTCAGAATAAAAAAGATCCCGTTCCTGATGTACCCCAGGTGTTCCCGTATCCTAGTACGAAGATCACGGGTAGTCATACCCACGTACTGTAATTTGTGATATGTACAACCAATAAGGTAAATCACGAACGTTGATGAACAGTTAATACACCCTTGAGTGTTAAAAGACTGATTTGTCACATAGGAAGTGAATTGTGTGCCTACTTTGATAACATCACATGCCTTGCAATTTTTACCACATTTGTATGTCCCATTATGTCTAAGCCATGAACTCTGACTCACTGGCTTGCGCAATTGGCTAGGTGAAACCATGTTACCCAAAGTTAGATTCCTTCTGTAGGTGAATCTACAACCTCTCTTAACTGTGTCTTTTAATAGATCATCACCATATAATATGGGTAGATATTTCTTGATAATATTACAAATTTGGTAATATTGATTTGAGTACTTAGTGATAAAGGTAGGTCTACTTTCTTCATTCTTCCCTTCCCACTTTTTACAGATTTATTACTTGATTTAAGAAGACTGCTTCTCTTTCTTTTGTTTGCATCTTCAAAGGCCAGAGTAATAGCGCTCTCATTATAGCCACATTTGCGCAGCCTGTCCTGCAAAGATGCACTTTCAGAGAGAAAGGTTGTCTCCTGTGAACTAATCCTCCTAGTTCTAAGGAACTGTCCCTTAGCAATTCCCCAAAATACATGTTTAGGATGTGAGCTTGATGAGTGTAATAATGAATTACCCGCTATGGGTTTACGATACACTTGTGTTTCAATTCTACCAGAATTAAAATCCATGGTTAGCTCTATATCCAAAAAATATATTTTCTCCTTTTGCCATTCTGAGGTGAACTGAACAACAATAACTGTAGAAAATCAACACGATAGGAGATAAACATGTAGGTGAAGTTCCGACTTACAGGAGACAACCTCAATCTGATAAGGTAAGTAAACAGCCCAATTCAATATCCAGAGATGATGTCCAGAAGCGTTCTCCCCAAATAAGAACCAGAGGTGGTAGCCTTCTTTCCCCATAAGGAGCTGCAGCTGTATATTAAGCTGAGCTCTGTAGCAACCCAAGGGTTGCAGGTTTGATCCCCGGCGAGGTCCACACAGCCTTTCACCCTTTCAAGCTTGATAAAATGAGCAGCGCCTTGAGACCCTTACGGGTTATTAGCCGTGCTTTACTAGTACCCAATACCTACATAGCATATTGGTTAGCCTATTACTCTTGGATAAGAAAGTGTTCTGATTATTGGATAATCATTACAGGGTTAATTAAAGGGACTGTTTGGATTATCTGTCTTTATCATTATAGATTGAAAACAAGCCACATTAATGATCTTTATTCTGTATCAAATCTTGAATAGGAAATTAGTTACTATTAATTGTGGGGGGGGGGACCCACAGTGTTGTAGTTTACAATGCCTTGTTCTACATAAATGGCTGGTAGCTAGGCTTGGCTGAGTAACTGTATTCCATAAAGGGACACTGAACCCAATGTTTTTCTTTTGTGATTCAGATAGAACATTCGATTTTAAGCAACTTTCTAATTTACTCCTATTATCAAATTTTCTCTGTTCTCTTGCTATCTTTATTTTTTTGGTTCAGACTCTGGACAGCACTTTTTTATTGGTGGATGAATTTATCCACCAATCAGCAAGAACAACCCAGGTTGTTCACCAAAAATGGGCCAGCATCTAAATTTACTTTCCTGCATTTCAAATAAAGATACCAAGATAATGAAGAAAATTTGATAATAGGAGTAAATTAGAAAGTTGCTTAAAATTTCATGCTCTATCTGAATCATGAAAGAAAAAATTTGGGTTCAGTGTCCCTTTGACCTTGCATACTATTGGCTGATTAAATCAACCAATCAGATTTTTCCTACCTTAATTCCGATTGGCTGATAGAATCCTATCAGCCAATCATAATTTGAGGGACACCATCTTGGATGACGTCATTTAAAGGAATATTCATTTGTCATTAGTCCGTCGGCCGAGAAGGATGTTCGGCGCCGGAGGTCTTCAAGATGGAGCCGTTCCTCGTCGGATGGATGAAGATAGAAGATGCCGCTTGGATGAAGATGTCTGCCGGTCCGGATGTCCTCTTCTGCCCAGATAGGATGCAGACTTCTGCCGGTCCGGATGTCCTCTTCTGCCCCATCGGGTGACCAGTGGTGCCCGGCTGGGTGAAGACGGCTCAAGGTAGGGTGATCTTCAATGGGGTAGTGTTAGGTTTTTTTAAGGGGGGATCGGGTGGGTTTTAGAGTAGGGGTATGTGGGTGGTGGGTTGTAATGTTGGGGGGGTATTGTATTTCTTTTTTTTACAGGTAAAAGAGCTGATTACTTTGGGGCAATGCCCCGCAAAAGGCCCTTTTAAGGGCTATTTGTAATTTAGTTTAGGATAGGGAATTTTATTATTTTGGGGGGCTTTTGTATTTTATTAGGGGGCTTAGATTAGGTGTAATAAGATTAAACTTCTTGTAATATTTTTTTATTTTTTGTAATTTAGTGTTTGTTTTTTTGTAATATAGTTTAGTTTATTTAATTATATTTTATTTTAGATAATTGTAGTTAATTTATTTAATTAATTTATTGATAGTGTAGTGTTAGATGTATTTGTAACTTAGGTTAGGATTTATTTTACAGGTAATTTTGTAATTATTTTAACTAGGTAGCTATTAAATAGTTAATAACTATTTAATAGCTATTGTACTTAGTTAAAATAAATACAAAGTTACCTATAAAATAAATATAAATCCTAAAATAGCTACAATGTAATTATTAATTATATTGTAGCTATCTTAGGATTTATTTTATAAGTAAGTATTTAGTTTAAAATAAGAATAATTTAGTTAATAATATTAATATTATTTAGATTTATTTAAATAATAATTAAGTTAGGGGGTGTTAGGGTTAGACTTAGGTTTAGGGGGTAATACATTTAATGTAGGTGGCAGCGGTGTAGGGGGGTCAGATTAGGGGGTAATATATTTAATGTAGGTGGCGGCGGTTTAGGGGGGTCAGATTAGGGGTTAATATATTTAATGTAGGTAGCGACAGTGTAGAGGGATCAGATTAGGGGTTAATAAATTTAATGTAGGTGGCAGCAGGGTCCGGGTTAATACTAGGATAGGTTTATTGCGGTGTGGGCTATGGCGGTGTAAGGGTTAATAATTAGGCTTATTGCGTTGTGGGGTTTTTTCGGTATAGGGGTTAATACATTTATTATTAGGAGTGAGAGGGGGGATTGCGGATATAGGGGTATACGTGTTGGGCTTATTTTTGGGAGGCAGGTTACACAGTTACGAGAGATTTAATACTTTAGTTAGTTTTTTTAGGCGCAGGCAGTTTCTAAAGTGCCGTAAGTCACTGGCGACTCCAGAAATTTGTAGTTACGCTCATTTCTGGACATCGCTAGTTTCTCAACTTACGGCACTTTAGCAACTGCCAGCAGGGTATATGTAATACCCCAATGTGCGAGATTAAACTACGAAAACTACGCCGTATATTGGATCACGCCCTGGATATTTAAATACTAAATTGTTCTAAAATGTAAATACTAATCTGCAAAACATATTTTCTGCTATTTATCTATCAATCTATCTATATCTATCTATCTATATCTATCTATATCTATCTATATCTATCTATATCTATCTATATCTATCTATATCTATCTATATCTATCTATATCTATCTATATCTATCTATATCTAACTATCTATCTATCTATATTTATCTATCTATCTATCTATCTATCTATCTATCTATCTATCTATCTATCTATCTATCTATCTATCTATCGCTGCATATATCCAGACAACACCCTGGCAGTTGAAGATGGTTAGTGAAAGTGCATCTACAACAAAAACCTGTACTTATATATTTATGTATATATGTATATATATAAATTGAAAACACTACTTTAGCAGCCTAAATATATAAATGAGGCAAAATATATCATTCATAAACATTTTTTTTTTTTACCAAAATAAAATTATTATAGCGTGTTCAAGTAACAAATATTTTTTTTATATAAATTTAAAATATTGGACATGGATATTGCATTTTCATTAGTTTACAATTACGATTGTTTCCACCTTTCTAAGAAGTTAAGACTTTCTGTCTTAATTTATAGATCCGTGTACAGTGTGATTTGTTTGAACAATTGTGTCAGCTATATTTTACTTTACTTTATGAAAAAGTTTCAGAATTTAATTAAGGGTCAAGTACTGGCAGTACATAAATGCAGCAGCTAAAACATATTTCTGATCACTCTGAAGACTGCAATCATGAAAATTATTATCATTGAATAAAACTGGTCTCAGTGATGGGGACTGGGAGATGGAATCTGTGTTAGTCAGCCATAATTTACATAATAATGAGTTCCTAGCTTTCATCAGCACCTTTTGTTTGTACAGTGCTTTCTGCTACAGTAAACTGTCAAAATGTCAATCCTCTCCAATCAGCTAGAAAATATCAACAGTAAACAAGGCTCAGGGAGATATTCTCAGAATGAAGCGGCCACAAAAAAAAAAAAAATAAGAGGAAGAGCGGAAGGATCAGTGTTCTTCCTCACTAGTATATTTTTAACCATAGAAAATAATTAATTATAAAATGTATACTATTGACAGCATTAGTTTGTGTTATATTACCAGTTGAAGCATTCTGGATGAAATAACTAATTAAAGGAGCACTATAATATATCATGTATATGAAAGAGCAATACTTAACAAAAATAAAAAATAAATATATATATATATGACTGTATATATAAATAAGTGTGTGTATATACCACACAGATTTAAACATTTTTATACTTACATTTATATAAATGTCCTTCTACTTTTCCTTTTTTGGTTGGATTTATTGTTTTTTATACTTTAATATTATACTTTATCCCCTTGAACCCCCTTAGCATGTAAGCCTATGAGCTTAGCTGCTTTGTAGATCACCTTCATGAGAGATGATTTTCAACAGTGAAACTCCTGGCAGGGTCCTCTATCCATTTGTCTTCCATAATTGTCACCTTGCATATTAGACCCATGTCCTTAGCGCTGCGGAATCTGTTGGTGCTCTACAAATAACTGATAATAATAATTGTAAAATGCAATTTTCTAGATACAGTAATGAAAGCAATGACCTAGATTACAAATAGAGCAGTTTTTTGTGCAAGATTTCTAGCATAAATTGTGCACAAGTGAAATTCATAATTTGAGCATATCGTATTAAGCGTTGAAAATGTTTTCGCTCAAGAGTAAGTATTGCTCAAGGGCAAGTTATCACTGAACAAAATATAGCTAGCGCTCCACAATACTATGGAGCAAGGTTAATAATAGGAAGGTCACAAACTTATTCAAATAATATATATTTAATACAACACAAATGAAGGTTAAATGACACTGATAAAAAGCAAATGTATAGCAATGTGCAAAGATTGGAGTCATCTCCTTTAAAATCACTTATAGTTAAAGGGACACTGAACCCAATTTTTTTTCTTTCGTGATTCCGATAGAGCATGAAATTTTAAGCAACTTTCTAATTTACTCCTATTATCAAATTTTCTTCATTCTCTTGGTATCTTTATTTGAAATTCAAGAATGTAAGTTTAGATGCCGGCCCATTTTTGGTGAACAACCTGGGTTGTTCTTGCTGATTGGTGGATAAATTCATCCACCAACAAAAAAAATCCACAAGAAGAAAGTATCGGAAGTAGGAAAATGATGAAGGGGTCACAATAATGAATATAAAAATGGAAGTTTATTAGCGTGACACTTAAAAACAAAAAAGAGCCTAGGCTCTAAATACAGACAAAAAGGGGTAACAGAGCGGCAACAGCAGATAAAAAAGAGCTGTCCAGAGTTCTGAACTAATAAAAAAAAGCTTAGATGCCTTATTTTTCAAATAAAGATAGCAAGAGACTGAAGAAAAATTGATAATAGGAGTAAATTAGAAAGTTGCTTAAAATTGCATTCTCTATCTAAATCACAAAAGAAAAAAATTGGGTTTAGTGTCCCTTTAACTTATAGTTAGAGGTACCTTAAGTTCTAAATGGGCGCTGTGGAATCTGTTGGCGCTCTACAAATACCTGATAATAATAATAATAATAATAATAATAATAATAATAATAATAAAAAGCTGTGAAGCCGTCTATTGTTCAATGTATCCGTTAAAAACAAACGTGATCACATGATCAGAGTTCTCCGATGTTAGAAAGCGCAAGACTTGCTCGAAACGTGTCAGTTGACGTCACCAGCCAAACCGCTACTCTGTGAGTTTGACTTTTAAAGCATATCAATAAATGTTATACTTGTTATATATTAAACTAATGCTGTGCATGTTATAATTGACAATTTACCTTTGACTCTACCTTACCTTGGAGTTTATCTTTCTCACTTATGTAAATCGCTGCCTTTATGTACCTGTGGGTTTGAGGAGTCCACTGGGTCTAGCAGTGATACTGGCGAGGAGGGACAAAAATGCCTACTCCAAAAATAAGGTATTATCTTTACTTATATCCTCCCTAGTGCCGAAACATGACAGCAGTGCACATGCTGCGTGTCTGTATTTTACTTGCTTTATGATGTACCCCATGGATTTTTAATTAAGTTTGGAATAAACATTGAAGATTTTAAAATATGCCATCTCTGCCACTTTCTTCTTTGGAACTATATATATATATATATATATATAGATATATATATACAGTATACACAGTATATATATATATATATATATATATATATATATATATATATATATATAAAAAATTGCAGAAGAGAGTGCACGCCCACTCAAGTGGCATCTACCAGGGTGCAGGCGAATGTGGATATAAAATTCAATACAGGCATGCACTTGCTGGATTTGTGAAAATAAGGTGATTTTATTGGCATATAAAAAACAGGTCAGGTATATATATATATATATATATATATATATATATATATATATATATATATATATATATATATATATATATATATACACATTATAGCCTTTTCCATTCAAATACCTTGTCATACACCCTATACCTTTTAACCCTAATAACTTTTTTACTTAAATAGAAATATGTATATGAATCATTTTTATTAGATAGTGTATATATGAGAGTAACACTTTACTTTAAATTGACAGCAAATGTTTGGGGAAAGGATTTATGTAAAATTACGATAGCCTTATGATTTATTTTTACTTGTTAAATGCATTATATGCTGTTTGCCTCTTTAGTTAGTGCAGGAGCAGGCTGCATGTTATCGAATTGCACGATTGGGCTTGCTGTGATTTGACATTGAGCCCATGATGTGCTGTTAAAAATGCAGCCACGCTAAAGAGGAAGGCTTCATGGTAAAGGGAAGTATACTTTGGGGGACATATAGTACAGAATTATGTAACATTTTCCCCAACATTTAATGTACAATTAATGTATTTATGTTATGCTTAATGCAAGTTTTTGTTTAGCCTTTACGCAAGATCTTCAGTCGTGCTAACCAGACAAGCGCTCGTGCAGTCGAGTTTACATTTAACTTGTAATACACAAGCAAGTTAAAGAGGACATGATATTTTAATATTGTGCAAGCTAACATTAACACTCCACTTGTAATGTAGCCCTATATCTTTTATAGACTCACATAACAGTTATAATGTTAAATCTTGCCTTGCATGTCTAATGAATCTGTACATTTTACAAAAATGAAAAACTTTACAATATTTATTTGAAGTAAAATATAATTTCTTGGAATTTGATCATATTACTAAATACTTGTTACTCTTGTAGAAATATTTGGATGATATATAATTTATTTTTATCAAATTACTGGTTATATAAGTGTATGTTTAGAGAGAAATCTGAACAAAAAACCCCAACTATTTCAGTCATCAATCTTAGTTGTAAACTAATATGTAAAATAAACTTGTATGCTCTGGTATTTGTGTAGATAAATTCCATAAAAGTGAATACAATGTATATGTAAATAAATGCCATGGCCTAGATTACTAGTGGAACACTAATGGCTAGATTTAGAGTTGGGCGGTAGCCGTGAAAACCAGCGTTAGAGGCTCCTAACGCTGGTTTTCACCACCCTCTGGTATTTGGAGTCAGTCAGGAAAGGGTCTAACGCTCACTTTGCAGTCGCAACTTTTCCATACCGCAGATCCCCTTACGTCAATTGCGTATCCTATCTTTTCAATGGGATCTTTCTAACGCCGGTATTTAGAGTCGTGGCTGCAGTGAGCGTTAGAAATCTAACAACAAAACTCCAGCCGCAGAAAAAAAACAGGAGTTAAGAGCTTTCTGGGCTAACGCCGGTTTATAAGGCTCTTAACTACTGTGCTCTAAAGTACACTAACACCCATAAACTACCTATGTACCCCTAAACCGAGGTCCCCCCACATCGCCGCCACTCTATTTAATTTTTTAACCCCTAATCTGCCGCTCCGTACACCGCCGCCAGCTAAGTTATCCCTATGTACCACTAATCTGCTGCCCCTAATACCGCCGACACCTATATTATATTTATTAACCCCTAATCTGCCCCCCCAGCGTCGCCGCCACCTACCTACACTTATTAACCCCTAATCCGCCTCACTCCCGCCTCAATAACCCTATAATAAATAGTATTAACCCCTAATCTGCCCTCCCTAACATCGCCGACACCTAACTTCAAGCATTAACCCCTAATCTGCCTACCGGAGCTCACCGCTATTCTAATAAATTTTTTAACCCCTAAAGCTAATTCTAACCCTAACCCTAACACCCCCCTAACTTAAATATAATTTAAATCTAACGAAATAAATAAGGGCTGGTAAGGTAAAAGAGCTTTGAACTTTTTTTAATTTAGAATAGGGTAGGGCATTTTTTTATTTTGGGGGGCTTTGTTATTTTATTAGGGGGCTTAGAGTAGGTGTAATTAGTTTAAAATTGTTGTAATATTTTTCTAATGTTTGTAAATATTTTTTTATTTTTTGTAACTTAGTTCTTTTTTATTTTTTGTACTTTAGTTAGTTTATTTAAATGTATTTATTTGTAGGTATTGTATTTAATTAATTTATTGATAGTGTAGTGTTAGGTTTAATTGTAGGTAATTGTAGGTATTTTATTTAATTTATTTATTGATAGTGTAGTGTTAGGTTTAATTGTAACTTAGGTTAGGATTTATTTTACAGGTAATTTTGTAATTATTTTAACTAGATAACTATTAAATAGTTATTAACTATGTAATAGCTATTGTACCTGGTTAAAATAATTACAAAGTTACCTATAAAATAAATATAAATCCTAAAATATATTAGGGTTTATTTTACATTTTATTTATTTAATAAGAAATAATTTATTTTGTTAGATTTAAATTATATTTAACTTAGGGGGGTGTTAGTGTTAGGGTTAGAATTAGCTTTAGGGGTTAATACATTTATTATAGTAGCGGTGCAATCCGGTCGGCAGATTAGGGGTTAATGTTTGAAGTTAGGTGTCGGCGATGTTAGGGAGGGCAGATTAGGGGTTCATACTATTTATTATAGGGTTATTGAGGCGGGAGTGAGGCAGATTAGGGGTTAATACATTTATTATAGTAGCGGTGCGGTTCGGTCGGCAGATTAGGGGTTAATTATTGTAGGTAGGTGGAGGCGACGTTGCGGGGGGCATATTAGGGGTTAATAAATATAATATAGGGGTTGGCGGTGTTAGGGGCAGCAGATTAGGGGTACATAGGTATAATGTAGGTAGCGGCGATGTACGGAGCGGCAGATTAGGGGTTAAAAAAAATATGCAGGTGTCAGTGATAGTGGGGTCGGCAGATTAGGGGTTAATAAGTGTAAGGTTAGGGGTGTTTAGACTCGGGGTACATGTTAGAGTGTTAGGTGCAGACTTAGAAAGTGTTTCCCCATAGAAAACAATGTAGCTGCGTTAGGAGCTGAACGCTACTTTTTTGCAGGTGTTAGGTTTTTTTTCAGCTCAAACAGCCCCATTGTTTTCTATGGGGGAATCGTGCACGAGCACGTTTTTGAAGCTGGCCGCGTCCGTGAGCACCGCTGGTATCGAGAGTTGCAGTGGTGTTAAATATGCTCTACGCTCCTTTTTTTGGAGCCTAACGCAGCCATTCTGTGAACTCTAAATACCAGTGGTATTTAAAAGGTGCGGGGGAAAAATAGCACGCGTAGCTAACGCACCCTTTTGGCTGCAGAACTCTAAATCTAGCTGTAAGAATGGTGCAAATCTGCTGTCGAAGGACACCGGAAACAAAATTGTAGACCTGCACCAGGCTGGGAAGACTGAATCTGAAATAGGCAAGCAGCTTGGTGTGAAGAAATAAACTGTGGGAGCAATAATTAGAAAATGGAAGACATACAAGCCACTGATAATCTCCCTCGATCTGGGGCTCCATGCAAGATCTTACCCCGTGGGGTTAAAATGATCAGAAGAACGGTGAGCACTGCTGGTATCGAGAGTTGCAGTGGTGTTAAATATGCTCTACGCTCCCTTTTTTGGAGCCTAACGCAGCCATTCTGTGAACTCTAAATACCAGCGGTATTTAAAAGGTGCGGGGGAAAAATAGCACGCGTAGCTAACGCACCCTTTTGGCCGCAGAACTCTAAATCTAGCTGTAAGAATGGTGCAAATCTGTTATTACAAGACAACGGTAAAATAAATGTACTAGTAGTAAATGCTAACATGGCCTACATTTTTAGCACACTCTTTTAATGGATAGCACAGGGTGCTAATATAACAAGTGGTTTGTTTTGTTCTCAAAAGGTATACGTATGTGTGTGAATTTGTTTGCGTGTATGTATGTATGTAAATGTATGTATATATGTGTGTACATGTGCTGTATATTTGTGCACAGAGATACACATACATACACACATGTATACATAGATACACATAAACACATACACACATACAATAACATCTTTTGATATTTAAATCACTGTTTAATAAAAAAAAAATAATAAACACACACACACACATATATATATCTCTTACGGAGTGCAAAAAAATATGCATAAAAGTTCAGTCAATAAATGCACTCTCTGAATTTGAAAAAAACACTCTTTTACATAGTGACGTTTTGGAGGGGTTCACCTCTTCCTCAAACAATGCTGTCTGAGGAAGAGGTGAACGGAAGGACCCCAAAACGTCACTAAGTAAAAGAGTGTTATTTTTCAAATCCAGAGAGTTATTGACTAAACCTTTATATATATATATATATATATATATATATATATATATATATATATATATATATATATATATATATATATATATATATATATATATATATATATATATATATATATATATATATATATATATACAGTGGGGCAAAAAAGTATTTAGTCAGCCACCAATTGTGCAAGTTCTCCCACTTAAAAAGATGAGAGAGGCCTGTAATTTTCATCATAGGTATACCTCAACTATGAGAGACAAAATGTGGGAACAAATCCAGACAATCACATTGTCTGATTTGGAAAGAATTTATTTGCATATTATGGTGGAAAATAAGTATTTGGTCACCTACAAACAAGCAAGATTTCTGGCTCTCACAGACCTTATATTTTCTTCTTTAAGAGGCTCCTCTGTCCTCCACTCATTACCTGTATTAATGGCACCTGTTTGAACTTGTTATCAGTATAAAAAACACCTGTCCACAACCTCAAACAGTCACACTCCAAACTCCACTATGGTGAAGACCAAAGAGCTGTCAAAGGACACCAGAAACAAAATTGTAGACCTGCACCAGGCTGGGAAGACTGAATCTGAAATAGGCAAGCAGCTTGGTGTGAAGAAATAAACTGTGGGAGCAATAATTAGAAAATGGAAGACATACAATCCACTGATAATCTCCCTCGATCTGGGGCTCCATGCAAGATCTTACCCCGTGGGGTTAAAATGATCAGAAGAACGGTGAGCAAACATCCCAGAACCACACGTGGGGACCTAGTGAATGACCTGCAGATTGCTGGGACCAATGTAACAAAGGCTACCATCAGTAACACACTATGCCACCAGGGACTCCGATCCTGCAGTGCCAGACGTGTTCCTCTGCTTAAGCCAGTACTTGTCTGGGCCCGTCTGAAGTATGCTAGAGAGCATTTGGATGATCCAGAAGTGGATTGGGAGAATGTCATATGGTCAGATGAAACGAAAGTAGAAATATTTGGTAGAAACACAACTCGTCGTGTTTGGAGGAGAGAGAATGCTGAGTTGCAACCAAAGAACACAGCATGGGGGTGGCAACATCATGCTTTGGGGCTGTTTCTCTGCAAAGGGAACAGGATGACTGATCCGTGTACATGAAAGAATGAATGGGGCCATGTATCATGAGATTTTGAGTGCAAACTTCCTTCCATCAGCAAGGGCATTGAAGATGAAACGTGGCTGGGTCTTTCAGCATGACAATGATCCCAAACACACCACCCGGGCAACGAAGGAATGGCTTTGTAAGAAGCATTTCAAGGTCCTGGAGTGGCCTAGCCAGTCTCTAGATCTCAACCCCATAGAAAACCTTTGGAGGGAGTTGAAAGTCTGTGTTGCCCAGTGACAGCCCCAAAACATCACTGCTCTAGAGGAGATCTGCATGCAGGAATGGGCTAACATACCAGCAACAGTGTGCGACAACCTTGTGAAGACTTACAGAAAACGTTTGATCTCTGTCATTGCCAACAAAGGATAGATAACAAAGTATCGAGATTAACTTTTGATATTGACCAAATACTTATTTTCCACCATAATTTGCAAATAAATTCTTTCCAAATCAGACAATGTGATTGTCTGGATTTGTTTCCACATTTTGTCTCTCATAGTTGAGGTATACCTATGATGAAAATTACAGGCCTCTCTCATCTTCTTAAGTAGGAGAACTTGCACAATTGGTCGCTGACTAAATACTTTTTTGCCCCACTGTATACTATTTCTTCTTTGGTTAGCGCACCTTCAGGTTAGCACTCAAGTGATAGCCAGGACCTGGGTTTTTAAGAGTGCCCCACAGAAGTCTATTTTGTAAGGGATTTAGTGTGGCCTCGGTATCCGACTTCCAGATGTTAACATGACCTAGGACTTTCTCCTTAGTGCTAACATTTTACTCTCAAATTGTAAGTTTTTAGATTATCTTTACTATTTTAAAGATTGGTTCTTAATTCCCTAATGCAATCATGTTACACAGCTGTATGTCAAATCCATAACTGTCCATGTGTGTTCTGAGTAGTCAAGGGGATAAATATCTGCTGGATAGGCATAACAGACAATAAAGGGATTAAATCAATACTGCAGATGTTTTACTTGAGTTCGATTTGACCCCTGTATGTATTCCAGAGGCATGATGACCATACACACATACTACCTGATACATTTTCCATCATCATTAGTCAATAGAGTGGGAGCAGAGCTAAATAAGTCATATATTTTTTTATCTATAAGCAAAACTGGAGCAGGTAGGGTGGGTGAGGGTTTCACTGGGGCAGGTGTTTTATGAGTAAACAATGTTTTAATTCACTAATGCATTTGTGTTATACAGCTGTGTGTCCATAACTGTCCATGTGTGTTCTGAGTAATCAAGGAGTTAAATATCTTTTAGATAGGCATAGAAGGCAATGAAGGGTTTAAATCAATGCTGCATTTGTTTCACTATAATGCAAAGTAACCCCTTGGTTGTCTATGTGCATTCTGAGTGATCAAAGACTTAAATAACAGCATTTCTGTTTTTGTGATAAATGTATATAGTATATGAAGGTGTGCAAAAACTATCATTTGTAGTTGTATGGCATGGGACCACAGAGTTTGCAAGGAACCTAATCTCAGCTCATTATCGCTCACGTTTCTACCAGCCAGCCGATCATATGCTCAAAGATTGGAAATGAACAAAAACAAATAAGGGAAAACAGCCATTATATATGAAGAATGTTCAAATGGTGTACTGGGCAGAAAGCACCAAAATAATGGCCACGTTATGTCCATTTAAATTGTGCTGAATTTTTTTATCAAATAATTTTGTATTTGAAAACAAATCAAAACAAACAAATAATTCTATTAACCAGCAGTACTATATTGAGGTAGTGGCACATTTAATAAAATAAATCTGCAATGCTTTGTAAGTGGGACATACATTATATCAGTGGCAATTACCTTAACACATCAAGCAGTACAGAGTTTATACTAAAAAGGAAGGAACTTAAGAAGTTGATGTACTTCTTAGTAAATGCATCAATGCCTGAATCCATTAGAATTTTAAATGTGATGCGAACTCAGTATATAGATTTTATTACTAAATCCAGAAACTGTACAGAAGGCAGTTAAATGAGAAAATAATTCATGGTACTGAGCAAACAATAATAAGAAAAAGAGTGTGAAAAACAAAATAAAAATGGCTGTGGTATCCATTTACAGAGGGGCAAGATTCAGTGATAAACCCAAAGAAAATAAGGTGCATTAAAACATAGGAAATGAGACAACAGGTAAAAGGCAACTAGTTAGCAGCTGTCTCTATGACCTTTAACTGCATCCATGGTAACTGGGATAAAGATGGAGTTGCATTTTATTATTCTCACACCCACAATGTTAAGACTGTGAATCCCATTGCAATTTAATGGCTGAAATCAGAAGGCAGATCTGTGTTCATTGGACCAGTGCCGACATCCTCTTAGCTAATGAGTGTAATAAACATTTTCATGCCAGGAAACCAGTGCAAGTGGAAATATTATGCCATGCAGAAATACATATACCCACAACACAGAGAAACAGTATAGTAAGTAATGATGATTTGCAGTTTAACTAAAATTGAAAAATTATCTAAGTAGTTTGATAACAAAATCATTTGCATTGTTACATTATATGGATAATGTATACAGATGTTAAACATATCTTTTGTTCTGAAACATTATAGATAACTTTTTTTCTGCTAGACTAGAGAGGCACTAATATTTCTTAATTCAGTTGCAGTATTTTCTATTACTTAGTCTATAGTCTATAATTATCCATTTGTTCTTAAACATTCCGAATTTATATACATTGAGCATGTGCTCACATCTCCATTCATTTTTAAAAAAATGAGGAAATTATATCATCATTTATGATTTTTTTTTCTGTGTTTTTTTTTTCAGAAAGTGATATTTTTGAGGGTGAAAGGGAAATAGAAAAGTTGGATTAATTTTGTCACAAAAAAAGGTACATTATGGGAAACAGGTGCAGGTAGAAACACATTTAAATGTTAGTCTAAAATGAAAGGAAGAGGACTACAGGGGCAGAAGAAGTGTTAATATAGTGTTCAGTTGAAATGTAGAATACCTATATTCATATAAGAAGTAGACTTAGGTAGTATACATAATTTGTAAACCTAACCATAAAATTTACCTTAAGCAATTTTGCAAAAATTCTAAAGCCCATTGTTTTTTATCCTGGTGTCAGACATTTCTCAGAGTAAACTGAAGGTTAGAAGCATTGTATTTGGTTTGTATATATATGGTTTGTATGTATAAACAATGTACACAGAAAAATAACTATAATTCATAATATAATAATCAAAACAGATTTCAGATAGAGAATTAGCATTTGACAATGCTTCTTCTAGTACAAGGTTCAAGTTGTTTGTTGAAAACTTATGACTTCAAGAATTGTCAATCATTTATTAAAAAAAGATGTTTCTGTTTTTATTTTGTAGTAGAAATATCTTACTGTAGACCTGTAATGGTAATAAGAATGAAGCTTTCTAACCTCTTGGTTACCTTAGAAGGGCAATTATAAATGTGGGCAGTGGACAAGCAGTGTCCATTGCCAACTCACCACAAACTTACACACATAAGTCCCATAGCTGGGAACCTTGTCTGTCTGCCATCTAAAATAGGACTTCCGAAAACATGTTTTCAGTTGTTATCAGGATCAAAGCTGTGAACCCAACAAAAACTGACAAATACAATAGTCGTTCCACACCTTTAAAGCCTACGTTACAAATGTATTTAATTAAATTCATCCGGATAACTTGTAAACAATCTGAATTCCATTTGTATAGATGCATGATGTGTATATTGGACATGTTTGATTATTGTAATAATAATCATAAATTATTGATGCTTTTATTATTTTAAAAGCGTTTTTTTTCCAGTCATTGATTGAGAAATTCACTGTTTTCCAAACTGGTGATATTTACATCAGAAATAAAGAATACCACTGTGGTAAATAAGTTTCTATTAGAAGAAAGTGGTTGCAATGAATATAATCTTCTAAAACAGGATTATAACTGTTCTATATGTGCTTTATTATGAATTATGTTATGAGTTTTACTCAGTTGCAAAAATGTAGTCTCAAAAATGTCACCACAAATTTCAAACCTCACTGTACAGAACAAAACAGTAGTGCACCTACTTAATACCTACTCAACCAAGGGCCCTGGTGCTAATTATTATTGGGCTCCTCCAATGGTAATTCAGTAGTAAGCAATAGTAATAATATAAATGGTGCTTTGTTTAAGCTTTTGAGGATATTAGGCTGGACCTGCAAACTGAACTAATAAAGGCTCCCCTACATTAGGATTGTAAACCTTCTGCTCATTCCTATGTATAGACTTACAGCTATGGGCCCCCCAAGCACTTGGGCCCTGGTGCCACTGCCCCTGCTGAACCAATGGTAGTTTTTTTCCCCTGGAACAAAGTTTATCTTTTCCTAATTTCTGTTACTTTAAGAATTTGGTGATGAAGCTCTAGATATTAGATAAATTGCAATTATTTAAAACACTATTTTTGGAACTTCTCATTTAACCCCACCCCCCCCCCAAAAAAAAGAAAAAACCATGCGAAGGATCTCATTGCCAACAATCAAGCCAGAATGGCAAATGGTTATATTCCATTTATGAAATTGTTATTGCCAATTGAAATCTCTTTTAAAGGGCCAATAAACCTAAAAAATTATGTTATATAATTCTGCACATAGTGCAGAATTATATAACATTATATGAGTGCTAGCTTTATAGAACATATCCGGTGAACTTTTATAAAAAACAGAGGGTTTTCCAGACCCGCCCTCTGTGCTCTACTGAGCGGGTCTGGTTTTCCCTCAAAGTATAGTAACAGCTCGGCCCGACCGCGCCATTACACTCAATGCAATGAATAAAGTGTTTGAATGTTTAAACCTTAATAACATCAATAAGACAACTTATACAAAGTTATTAATTACACACTTTACAAGATTATATGAATAAGTAATTGGGAAGAAAAACTGTATTCAAACAAATTAGATACTCATAATCAATTTGGAATTAATTATCCACAAAGTTTTATTTTTGCTCTGGCCATATATCTTTGAATTCCATGAAGGTTTTGAGAAAATATAAATGAAATTTATTTATTTTTTCTTAGTTCCCCATCTTGAAAGCAATAAAAATGTCTGGAACCCATTTTCTTAACGGGATAAGTGTGTTTCCATATTGATTGGTATTACTTTGAAACTGATAAAAATCCAGGCTAATGCTTTGCACACCATGTCTCGTGGACTGGGGTCCTATTTTAGGAAAGATTTACTACTCATATACATAGTCTCAATTATAAACCCTTTTCAAATGCTTTTAATGAGAAATGGTGCTACGTTTCTAGCAGAAGCTACTGGACAGAACTATTAAGATACATTTAAATTTTGTCATTTTGGATTTTGATTGCATATACATAGAAAAATTACTTTTTTGCTCTCCACCAGATACATAGTGGCTGCACGACCACAGTGTTTTACCCATTTCCCTGTTGCTCACTATATTACAGTTTCACATTGCTATTACCCACTATATTGCTGCTTCCAAATATCACAACTTGCAATATTGCAGAGCTTCAACTTTGTGGCAAGAGCTATGATTATGGTTACAGGGCTCAATTTATCGAAGGGCGGGCAGACAAGGCCCGTTGTCATGAACCTGTTCCGCCCAGCCTCATGGACTGCATTTACCATTGCACAAGCCACTGCTTGTGTAATACCGCCCCCTACTTGCATGTGGCCAATTGAGCGCAAGAAGGGGCTGTCAATCATCCCGATCCAATCTTTAGGTGGCAGAGAGGTTAAGAAGCAGCAGTCTAAAGACAGCTGCTACTTAACTAGCATTTAAGTCTTGCCATTCAGGACATTTACATTTTTGTCTTGTAGATTGAATTTAGTACCACAACTGCCAAGATTTCAGCTGCCATTTTGTTGTATAGAATTATTTGTCTTATGTCAATTCAGGCCTGCCAAAATGTCATATTTTATAGAGCACTTCAATTTGCATATCTGTTGATGTCACTGAAAGTGCTCTGGTTTTATACTGCATGTTTATCCTGAAAAAGGCAAGTTCTCAGTGGAACACAATGGGCCTAATGATCAAAAACTCGTCAGCATGGACAGAAATCATGCAAAACTTTGAGGATTCTTTAGACCTTATACTTTAAGGTAAGAGTCTCTCCTTCACATACAAAAACACTACATAGTGACATGTCAGTATATGGTCGCGTTGTGATACAATATATTTAATAATTATTCTTTAAAACAAGACTCCAATAAAATGCATATACAAAACCATAAAATTAATGTAAATTTCTAAGTTCTTTTTTTATTAGTTAACATTTATAGACACATTGAAAAATATTTGTAGGAACCAGAATATGAGTCAAACTATACAGTGTTTAAACTGTTGCAATACTCTTTACAAAGCAAACCAAATTGTAACTTTATAACTAGCCTTATTCACAATTGAATTTCAGTCAATTAACACAATGAGATTCCAAGATATTAGCTACTAGCATTCAAGCAGTACAATCAGCTATATAGCCACAATTGATAATAATATAATTCTAATTTAAAGCATCAAAATAGTATCTATTATTTGTGCAAACAATCAATTCCTATGCTAATTTATCTAAGCTGAAATACATTCTTAGTTATCTACAATTAAGACAATTCTAATATATATATATATTTTTGCAAAGATGAATTACAACAGACAAGCTTAACACTGTATAGGACTATGAAACACAACGTTAAAATACAATTGTTCTTTTAAATCTGCTATTTGACTATAGTTACTAATACCTTTGATTTAAATATCAAAAATTAGAACAATCATACATCACCAAAATGATATTCAGCTTCCAGTAATCCTCAACAGGTCCAATTTCACCTCAGAATACAAAAGGAGTATTTGCATGTGGAAAAGTAAAATAGCCCAATTTGCTTAGAGTAACTGTGTCCCTGCAGCAGTTATCAGTTACAAGTTAGCAAGACAAAAACCAGCCAGCAGCCAAAGTTTTTGCAGCAAAAGTTCATAGCAAAAGTTAGCCTCTTTCTCTCTCTATGCTTGGGGTTAAATCATGTGATATAACCCCATCCCTTTTTGTTATGTACCATCATTGGTGAATTGGTTTGGCCCTTCGGATCTTGTCCCTTCTCATTGGTTCATTTTGGAATGTATGGTTGCTAGGGAAATGCATCTTTAACAGTCAAATCTTTTGGCTGTAATTCTCGCATTGCAACACCGGGGGCAGCATGACAAACAAACAGCTTCATTTAATCATTTCTATACAGTAAAAACATTTCTTTAAAATGTGTATTTAAAATGCAATAATTTCTTTATATTAATAAGTTACATGTTCAAATGTACTGGACTATGTCCCATTATTAATTTTGATTATTTTAATATGAAGCATCAGTATTATTTCTAATATCATATTATTATTTTGAAATCTATTTAAAAATAGCATTTGGTTATTTATTCCTTTTTTCATATAAAACCACAGCATATTTCATATTCAGTACTGCACTGCATCCCAACATGAACATAGATTTATTAGAAATATGAAATATACTATTATTTTGAGATTCCATCTCTACATCAGTTGCTCTTATAATCTTCACTAGATTTCTGGAATCTATATGTATATATAAATATAGGTGTTACCTGAGTATTTTTGAAAGTTAAAGACAAATCAGTTATATGACTTTTTAAGTATACATTCTGCTATTTAAAATCTAATGACCATGTCTGGAAAGTTGGATGTTCTATGTGTATTTAGTTTTAGCAGGGGTAATTAGCACATAGGTGACACATAGTCATTTCTTCAGCTAAACTCTGGTTTTTACAGATTTCATTAGGCTTCAAACAAGAAATCCAGCCATTTCTCAGACATTGTGTCTGTGTATCACTGTATGGGGTTATTTATCTGATAATCTTGTTCTTAGATGTCCTTTCTTTGAAGATGTTTGCAAATCCAAGATTTACCACACACAAAAATATAGATGGTTTCAGAGTAGAAATAGGGGTCAGTGACAATCTGATAGGGATTTTAACTTCTCACCTCAGCGGGATATCTTTGGAAGCAATCCTTTGTTCTCAGATGTGGAATACATATAGTGTGATGAATGAGCATGCTCAAACTTACTATTTGAGAGATTTCATACTTATTTTATCTTATATTATATATATATACATATATATATACATATATATATATATATATATATATATATATATATATATATATATATATATATATATGTGTATTTTCCACTGACATTTACAGATGCCCTGACAGACATAATCATTTTTCAAGATAAACTTTGTATTTCTAAATCTGTTTGAGGTACCTTGCTGTACTGACAAGACTTCTTAGATCATTTTGCTTGAGCATAGAGCTTTAGATCAGCAACAAGTTAATGCATATTATGCACCTTTTATTGCTATTTGTTTGTGTGAGTACCATCTCATTTTTAAAGGAAAAGTATTTTAATGGAATTATACTGTTACTTCTTGTTTTTTATTTCCTCCATATGTAATATTACATCTTACTTCTTTATAGAGTGCATCTTTGACTCTTGGAACCTTTGAGTGCATTAACATCACATCATGAGATTTCACATTTTTAGCAGTATTGTGTTATCACTTTTGTTCCCTTTATTTCTTCCTCTCATCTGCCTATTTTGCCCCTAACATTTTCAAATTAAGGGTTATGAAAAACATGGAGGACTTGAGTGACTTCATTAAACAAAAAAATCACTGAAGAAACATTCACCTAACTTTAGTATAGTTTTGTGTTCACCTTACATCATATTCAGCCAGATTACGAGTTTTGCGTTAGGAGCTATGCGGTGCTAACGAGCATTTTTTTCTCACCGCTCACTTACCTACAGCGCTGGTATCAGGGGTTTTTAGGCGTTAAAAGGCAAGAAGTGAGCGTAGAGCAAAATTGTGCTCCTTACCTCACTCCAATACCAGCGCTGCTTAAGTCAGCGGTGAGCTGGTCGTACGTGCTCGTGCATGATTTCCCCATAGGAAACAACGGGGAGAGCCGGCTGAGAAAAAGTCTAACACCTGCAAAAAAGCAGCGTAAAGCTCCGTAACGCAGCCCCATTGATTCCTATGGGGAAATAAAAGTTATGTTTACACCTAACACCCTAACATCAACCCCGAGTCTAAACACCCCTAATCTTACACTTTTTAACCCCTAATCTGTCGCCCCCAACATCTTCGCCACCTACATTATATTTATTAACCCCTAATCTACCGCTCCGGACATCGCCGCAACCTATATTATACTTATTAACCCTTAATCTGCTGCCCCCAACATCGCCGACACCTACATTATATTTATCAACCCCTAATCTCCCTCCCCCAATGTCGCTGCAACCTACCTACATTTATTAACCCCTAATCTGCCACCCCCAATGTCGCTGCTACTATACTAAAAGTATTAACCCTTAAACCTAAGTCTAACCCTAACCCTAACATCCCCTAACTTAAATATAATTACATTAAATCTAAATAAATATTAATATTATTACCTAAATTATTCCTATTTAAAACTAAATACTTTCCTGTAAAATAAACCCAAGCTAGCTACAATATAACTAATAGTTACATTGTATCTAGCTTAGGGTTTATCTTTATTTTACAGGCAAGATTGTATTTATTTTAACTAGGTAGAATAGTTATTAAATAGTTATTAACTATTTAATAACTACCTAGCTAAAATAAATACAAAAGTACCTGTAAAATAAAACCTAACCTAAGTTACACTAACACCTAACACTACACTACAATTAAATAAATGAACTAAATTAAATACAATTAAATAAATTAAATACAATTAGCTAAAGTACAAAAAAAATATAAACACTAAATTACAGAAAATAAAAAACAAATTACAGATCTACAGATAAACTAATTACACCTAATCTAATAGCCCTATCAAAATAATAAAAAGCCCCCCAAAGTAAAAAAAAAACCTAGCCTAAACTAAACTATCAATAGCCCTTAAAAGGGCAATTTGCAGGGCATTGCCCCAAAGTAATCAGCTCTTTTACCTGTAAAAAAAAATACAAACACCCCCCCAACAGTAAAACCCACCACCCACACAACCAACCCCCCAAATAAAATACTAACTAAAAAAACCTAAGCTCCCCATTGCCCTGAAAAGGGCATTTGGATGGGCATTGCCCTTAAAAGGGCATTTAGCTCTATTGCAGCCCAAATCCCTAACCTAAAAAATAAACCCACCCAATGTATCCTTAAAAAAACCTAACACTAACCCCCTGAAGATCGATTTACAGTTCTGAAGACCGGACATCCATCCTCAAGGAAGCAGCAGAATTCTTCATCCCACCGGACCAAAGTCCTCAATGAAGCCGGGAGAAGTCTTAATCCAAGCCGGGCGCAGTGGTCCTCCAGACGGGCAGAAGTCTTCATCCAGACGGCATCTTCTATCTTCATCCATTTGAGGCGGAGCGGGTCCATCTTCAAGATATCCGACACTGAGCATCCTCTTCATCCTGAGTCTTCTTACTGAATGACGGTTCCTTTAAATGACGTCATCCAAGATGGCGTCCCTTAGATTCCGATTGGCTGATAGAATTCTATCAGGCAATCGGAATTAAGGTAAAAAAATCCTATTGGCTGATGCAATCAGCCAATAGGATTGAAGTTCAATCCTATTGGCTGATCCAATCAGCCAATAGGATTGAGCTTGCATTCTATTGGCTGTTCCAATCAGCCAATAGAATGTGAGCTCAATCCTATTGGCTGATTGGATCAGCCAATAGGATTGAACTTCAATGCTATTGGCTGATTGCATCAGCCAATAGCATTTTTTCTACCTTAATTCTGATTGGCTGATAGAATTCTATCAGCCAATCAAAATCTAAGGGACGCCATTTTGGATGACATCATTTAAAGGAACCGTCATTCAGTAAGAAGACTACAGATAAAGAGAATGCTCTGCATCGGATGCCTTGAAGATGGACCCGCGTCGGATGGATGAAGATAGAAGATGCCGTCTGGATGAAGACTTCTACCCGTCTGGAGGACCACTTCGCCCGGCTTGGATGAAGACTTCTCCTGGCTTTGTTGAGTACTTCGGCCCGGTTGGATGAAGACTTCTGCCGCTTCCTTGAGGATGTATGTCTGGTCTTCAGAAGTTGATCTTCAGGGGGTTAGTGTTAGGTTTTTTTAAGGGTGTATTGGGTGGGTTTAGTTTTTTAGGTTAGGGATTTGGGCTGCAATAGAGCTAAATGCCCTTTTAAGGGAAATACCCATCAAAATGCCCTTTTCAGGGCAATGGGGAACTTAGGTTTTTTTAGTTAGTATTTTATTTGGGGGGTTGGTTGTGTGGGTGGTGGGTTTTACTGTTGGAGGGTTGTTTGTATTTTTTTTTTTACAGGTAAAAGAGCTGATAACTTTGGGGCAATGCCCCACAAAAGGCCCTTTTAAGGGCTATTGATAGTTTAGTTTAGGCTAGGGGTTTTTTTATTTGAGGGGGGCTTTTTATATTTTGATAGGGCTATTAGATTAGGTGTAATTAGTTTAAAGATCTGTAATTTGTTTTTTATTTTCTGTAATTTAGTGTTTTTTTTGTAATTTAGCTAATTTAATTTAATTTATTTAATTGTTTTTAATTTAGGTCATTTATTTAATTGTAGTGTAGTGTTTGGTGTTAGTGTAACTTAGGTTAGGTTTTATTTTACAGGTAAATTTGTATTTATTTTAGCTAGGTAGTTATTAAATAGTTAATAACTATTTAATAACTATTCTACCTAGTTAAAATAAATACAAACTTGCCTCTAAAATAAAAATAAACCCTAAGCTAGCTACAATGTAACTATTAGTTATATTGTAGCTATTTTAGGGTTTATTTTATAGGTAAGTATTTAGTTTTAAATAGGAATAATTTAGTTAATGATAGTAATTTTATTTATATTTATTTTAATTATATTTAAGTTAGGGGGTGTTAGGGTTAGGGTTAGACTTAGGTTTAGGGGTTATTAAATTTAATATAGTGGCGGTGACATTGGGGGCAGCAGATTAGGTGTTAATAAATGTAGGAAGGTTGCGGCGACATTGGGGGAGGGAGATTAGGGGTTATTAATAATAATGTAGGTGTCGGCAATGTTGGGGGCAGCAGATTAGGGGTTAATAAATATAATGTAGGTGGTGGCGGTGTCCGGAGCGGCAGATTAGGGGTTAATAAGAACAATGTAGGTGGCAGCGATGTTATAGGCGGCAGATTAGGGGTTATTAATATTTAACTAGTGTTTGCGAGGCGGGAGTGAGGCGGTTTAGGGGTTAATATGTTTATTCTAGTGGCGGCGATGTCCGGAGCAGCAGATTAGGGGTTAAAAATTTTATTATAGTGTTTGCGATGCGGGAGGGCCTCGGTTTAGGGGTTAATTGGTAGTTTATGGGTGTTAGTGTACTTTTTAGCACTTTAGTTATGAGTTTTATGCTACAGCGTTGTAGTGTGAAACTCATAACTACTGACTTTAGAATGCGTTACGGATCTTGGAGGAAGAGGCTGTACCTCTCACTTTTTGGCCTCCCATGACAGACTCGTAATACCAGCGCTATGGAAGTCCCATAGAAAAAAGGGTTTACGAAGTTTACGTAAGTCGTTTTGCGGTAAGGCCAAAGAAGTGTGCGGTGCCCCTAAACCTGCAAGACTCGTAATAGCAGCAGTAGTGAAAAAGCAGCGTTAGGACTTGTTAACGCTGCTTTTTCAGTTTAACGCAAAACTCGTAATCTAGCTGAATGTTTCTTGGTTAGAAAGGTAATGAACCCTTTTAAATGTAAACACATAACAAAATCATACAATTATTGTAACCAATTCCAAATTGTTAACATATCAACATTTTTTCTGAATGAGGTATACAACCTTGTTTCTTCATTTTTTTTAACATATAAACTTATTTTTGTAGCAGTGTCATTAGGAAACCATTACTAGAAATGCAGGCATTTAGCTCATATAATCCACCATTATTAAATGTAATAGCATTAATAAATATAACTGAATTTATGTATATATCAACTCATTATTTCTAACTTTTCTTCAACAAAAGATGCCCCATTCTCTTGCTATGCAGTCTTACTGATGAGTTAGGAAGTCTATTGTAATACAATGTTAAGCATTGCGCTACTACACTTGAGGTTTTAGATTTATACATGTCACTATGTAACTTTTGTTCTTATTTCTGCTGCTTTTGCTTACCCTTTTGTGAACCTATCCACATCTGCTTCAGGGAAAAGTCACAGTTCAGCTGTCTGATGGCTAAAGCTGTTATGTAACTTTTATGTATTTGACCCACTTGTCAATCAGGAATCTAAGCTAACAATCTTGAGTATTTTGCTTGCAGCTATCCAAGGTTCTGTAGATACTAGGTTAAGATGGTTTATGACAGCTGTCCAAGGTGCTATATAGTCTAGATTGCTATACTTTGCAGTGTTGTAGTATATAGGTACAGGAATGCACTTGTTTGTTCTTTAAAAAATCTGCTCTTTTGTCCAGCCAGCATCTAAAATAGAAAAAGAAAGCATAATCTATTATTTTTTAATACAAATTGTGTGGTCTGAATTTTATGTATGTGATAAAACCCCTAACCAGCTAACCCCCTAACCTAACACCACCCATGTTACCAAATAAAATAAAATAAATAAATAAACATTACATTAAAAAACTAACATTACAGAAAAAAGTGTAACATTACAGAAAATAAAAAAAACTTACAATTACAGAAAAATATTTTTTTTTTACCAAAATAAAAATTTGCATTATTTTAAACAGTGGATTTGAGCTTAAAAAACACTGCAATAATGTAAGTGCATTTACACTTCTTACGCTACAGATATAGTGCCACTTATAATCTGGCCCTTATTGTTTATTTATGACCAACATAAGTAAAGTATTTGCAAAAGCACAAAACACTTAGGCCTAGATTTGGAGTTCGGCGGTAGCCGTCAAAACCGGCGTTAGAGGCTCCTAACGCTGGTTTTGGGCGCCCGCTGGTATTTGGAGTCAGTGATTAAAGGGTCTAACGCTCACTTTTCAGCTGCGACTTTTCCATACCGCAGATCCCCCTACGCCATTTGCGTATCCTATCTTTTCAATGGGATCTTTCTAACGCTGGTATTTAGAGTCGTTTCTGAAGTGAGCGTTAGAGCTCTAACGACAAGATTCCAGCCGCCTGAAAATAGCAGGAGTTAAGAGCTTTCTGGCTAACGCCGGTTTATAAAGCTCTTAACTACTGTACCCTAAAGTACACTAACACCCATAAACTACCTATGTACCCCTAAACCGAGCTCCCCCCACATCGCCGCCACTCGATTAAAATTTTTAACCCCTAATCTGCCGACCGCCACCTACGTTATACTTATGTACCCCTAATCTGCTGCCCCTAACCCCGCCGACCCCTATATTATATTTCTTAACCCCTAACTTGCCCCCCACAACGTCGCCGCAAGCTACTTAAAATAATTAACCCCTAATCTTCCGACCGCAAATCGCCGCCACCTACGTTATCCCTATGTACCCCTAATCTGCTACCCCTAACACCGCCGACCCCTATATTATATTTATTAACCCCTAATCTGCCCCCCTCAACGTCGCCGACACCTGCCTACACTTATTAACCCCTAATCTGCCGAGCGGACCTGAGCGCTACTATAATAAAGTTATTAACCCCTAATCCGCCTCACTAACCCTATCATAAATAGTATTAACCCCTAATCTTCCCTCCCTAACATCGCCGACACCTAACTTCAATTATTAACCCCTAATCTGCCGACCGGAGCTCACCGCTATTCTAATAAATGTATTAACCCCTAAAGCTAAGTCTAACCCTAACACTAACACCCCCCTAAGTTAAATATAATTTTTATCTAACGAAATAAATTAACTCTTATTAAATAAATGATTCCTATTTAAAGCTAAATACTTACCTGTAAAATACATCCTAATATAGCTACAATATAAATTATAATTATATTATAGCTATTTTAGGATTAATATTTATTTTACAGGTAACTTTGTAATTATTTTAACCAGGTACAATAGCTATTAAATAGTTAAGAACTATTTAATAGTTACCTAGTTAAAATAATAACAAAATTACCTGTAAAATAAGTCCTAACCTAAGATATAATTAAACCTAACACTAGACTATCAATAAAATAATTAAATAAACTACCTACAATTACCTACAATTAACCTAACACTACACTATCAATAAATTAATTAAACACAATTCCTACAAATAAATACAATTAAATAAACTAGCTAAAGTACAAAAAATAAAAAAGATCTAAGTTACAGAAAATAAAAAAATATTTACAAACATAATAAAAATATTACAACAATTTTAAACTAATTACACCTACTCTAAGCCCCCTAATAAAATAACAAAGCCCCCCAAAATAAAAAATTCCCTACCCTATTCTAAATTAAAAAAGTTACAAGCTCTTTTACCTTACCAGCCCTGAACAGGGCCCTTTGCGGGGCATGCCCCAAGAATTTCAGCTCTTTTGCCTGTAAAAGAATAAATACAATACCCCCCCCCAACATTACAACCCACCACCCACATACCCCTAATCTAACCCAAACCCCCCTTAAATAAACCTAACACTAAGCCCCTGAAGATCTTCCTACCTTGTCTTCACCATACCAGGTTCACCGATCCGTCCTGAAGAGCTCCTCCGATGTCCTGATCCAAGCCCAAGCGGGGGCTGAAGAGGTCCATGATCCGGTCAAAGTCTTCATCCAAGCGGGGCAGAAGAGGATGATTCCATCAGCCAATCAGAAAATTCCTACCTTAATTCCGATTGGCTGATAGAATCCTATCAGCCAATCGGAATTCGAGGGACGCCATCTTGGATGACGTCCCTTAAAGGAACAGTCATTCGTCGTTCAGTCGTCGGTCCGGATGGATGTTCCGCGCTGGATGTCTTCAGGATCCTGCCACTTCGCTCCGGATGGAAGAAGATCGAAGATGCCGCCTGGATGATGACTTCAATCGGATGGAAGATCCTCTTCTGCCCCACTTGGATGAAGACTTTGACCGGATCATGGACCTCTTCAGCCCCCGCTTGGGCTTGGATCAGGACATCGGAGGAGCTCTTCAGGACGGATCGGTGAACCTGGTATGGTGAAGACAAGGTAGGAAGATCTTCAGGGGCTTAGTGTTAGGTTTATTTAAGGGGGGTTTGGGTTAGATTAGGGGTATGTGGGTGGTGGGTTGTAATGTTGGGGGGGGGGGGGTATTGTATTTATTCTTTTACAGGCAAAAGAGCTGAAATTTTTGGGGCATGCCCCGCAAAGGGCCCTGTTCAGGGCTGGTAAGGTAAAAGAGCTTGTAACTTTTTTTAATTTAGAATAGGGTAGGGAATTTTTTATTTTGGGGGGCTTTGTTATTTTATTAGGGGGCTTAGAGTAGGTGTAATTAGTTTAAAATTGTTGTAATATTTTTATTATGTTTGTAAATATTTTTTTATTTTCTGTAACTTAGATCTTTTTTATTTTTTGTACTTTAGCTAGTTTATTTAATTGTATTTATTTGTAGGAATTGTATTTAATTAATTTATTGATAGTGTAGTGTTAGGTTAATTGTAGGTAATTGTAGGTAGTTTATTTAATTAATTTATTGATAGGGTAGTGTTAGGTTTAATTATATCTTAGGTTAGGACTTATTTTACAGGTAATTTTGTTATTATTTTAACTAGGTAACTATTAAATAGTTCTTAACTATTTAATAGCTATTGTACCTGGTTAAAATAATTACAAAGTTACCTGTAAAATAAATATTAATCCTAAAATAGCTATAATATAATTATAATTTATATTGTAGCTATATTAGGATGTATTTTACAGGTAAGTATTTAGCTTTAAATAGGAATCATTTATTTAATAAGAGTTAATTTATTTCGTTAGATAAAAATTATATTTAACTTAGGGGGGTGTTAGTGTTAGGGTTAGACTTAGCTTTAGGGGTTAATACATTTATTAGAATAGCGGTGAGCTCCGGTCGGCAGATTAGGGGTTAATAATTGAAGTTAGGTGTCGGCGATGTTAGGGAGGGCAGATTAGGGGTTAATACTATTTATGATAGGGTTAGTGAGGCGGATTAGGGGTTAATAACTTTATTATAGTAGCGCTCAGGTCCGCTCGGCAGATTAGGGGTTAATAAGTGTAGGCAGGTGTCGGCGACGTTGAGGGGGGCAGATTAGGGGTTAATAAATATAATATAGGGGTCGGCGATGTTAGGGCAGCAGATTAGGGGTACATAGGGATAATGTAGGTAGCGGCGGTGTACGGAGCGGCAGATTAGGGGTTAAAAAAATATGCAGGGGTCAGCGATAGCGGGGGCGGCAGATTAGGGGTTAATAGGTGTAAGGTTAGGGGTGTTTAGACTCGGGGTACATGTTAGAGTGTTAGGTGCAGACGTAGGAAGTGTTTCCCCATAGGAAACAATGGGGCTGCGTTAGGAGCTGAACGCTGCTTTTTTGCAGGTGTTAGGTTTTTTTTTCAGCTCAAACAGCCCCATTGTTTCCTATGGGAGAATCGTGCACGAGCACGTTTTTGAGGCCGGCCGCGTCCGTAAGCAACTCTGGTATCGAGAGTTGCATTTGCGGTAAAAATGCTCTACGCTCCTTTTTTGGAGCCTAACGCAGCATTTGATTAAACTCTCGATACCAGAGTTAAATTTATGGTGCGGCCAGAAAAAAGCCCGCGGAGCGTTAACAGCCCTTTTACCGCCGAACTCCAAATCTAGGCCTTACTGAAGCTAAAACTAGTACCAAAAGGTCAGCCAGTTTAATCTAGTCTGTTACTTTCAAACAGATCTAAACTACATAGGGCTAGATTACAAGTGGTGGGCTAACGTTAGCACGCGTGCAATATAAGAATATTGTGGGCGTGTTAAATAGTTCACATATTATACGTTGAAAGTAAAGCTTTTTGCTTCAGCACAATCAAATGAAACGTGCATCTGGTTAGCACAATTAAAGACCACACGCAAAGGGTTAGGGCTAAAAAAAAAAAAGTTACTTCAAACACAATATAAATAAATTAAAATAAACTGTTACACTCATATAAAGACTATCTGATAAATTATTTATATATATTAATATAAAGTATTTCTAAAGGTTCCATGTAATTGACTGCAAAGGGCTATTATATATATATATGTGTATGTGTCTAAATAATAATTCCATAGTACTATTTCATAATGCATTTTACTATGCATTTACTGTAAATATTTCACATTACAATGTTCTTCACAGACTAGAAAATGTGATTTCTATTAAAAAAAAAAATACCTTTAGCTATATATTTATACCTATAGATATATTGGAATAGATATACATTTTATATTCAAATCATCATATATATATATATATAGTATATATTTAGTAATACAATTTAAATTTTTATATGTGAAGAACATTAGAATGTAAAATACTTTGGTTTTCACACTTTAGGTCAAATGCTGTCTTGGGTCAGCGCACACAAAGAATTAGTTATCTTAAGGTTCGTTATTCAAATATTAAATTAAGAATTATTATATATACAGTAAAAAAAATATTAATATTTTTCAGTATTTTATATTTAATGAATACATAACATGCCTTAAAGGAACATTTTACACTAATTTTTTCTTTGCATAAATGTTTTGTAGATGATCCATTTATATAGCCCATCTGGAAAAGTGTTATAAAATGAATAGTTTTGCTTATTTTTTTAAATAACATTGTGCTGATTTTCAGATTCCCAACCAAGCCCCTAAGTTTTAGATGTATTCTGATGTTTACAGACTCCTGGTTGTGTAATGGGTCATTTCATATAGAGGGGAGAGGGGAGTGTCTGCCCTTCCTGCTTTCCCAGGCTCCTTCAGTGAGTGCCCCAGACTAACCTCATCAACAGGGCTAAACTGGGAGTTTCTAAGTAAGTTTTTAAAAGGTTTTATGATGGATTTTTATATCAGTATCTGTGCATATTCTTCTTTATAGTACTGTCTATTACATGCAGTTATATGAAAATTGGTGTATACTGTCCCTTTAAGATACCTCCTGTCGTGTTAGCGCACATGAAGAATTAATGTATTCCAGTTGGGTCTGTGCATATAACCCAACAGGAGCACAATAATTTTTCATGTGTGCTAACCCGACATGAGTTAACTTAAAATGTTTTATGTATTTATTAAATATAAAATATTGAAAAATATTATAAATTATTTAAATCACTATTCTAAAAAATACATGGAATATATATCTATATCTATATCTATATATATATATATATATATATATATATACACACATATACTAGTGTATTATACAATATTTAATATTTCATAGTTAATAAAGCACATTAAAATAACACATTTTTCATGTGACCAACACTCTGTTAGACCTCAAGCATGAAATCTGTATCGTGTTATGCATATTTTACATTATAATGTTAATGTTAATGTAAAATATATCTATACCTATATACGAATAGCTATACCGGTATATATACTGGTTTAAATATATATATATATTATTTTTTTAATTAATTACTTTTTTATAAAAATAAAATGTTCCTGTATGTGAAGCTCGCAAAAAGATTACTTCTAGCAATGTTTGAGCAGGAGCAATAAATAGTGTTCCACTTGTAAACTAGCCCATAATGTATGAAAACACAGTTCCCAGAGAATTAATACACAATGTACTGATACACTATATGATACCACAATGAACATTTTACATCAAAATAAACATATAAAAGTGAATATTTAATAGTGAAATTAACAGGTATGAAAAGTAAACTTTTTTCATTTCGGACAAAATTTTAGTAAAGAATACTAAGGGAAATCAATTTCCCTAAATATTTGTTGGCTACACTCTTCGGTATTCATCTTCTTTAAAATGAAACAAATACTGAATTTTAGTTAAACATTTACATAGTTTTCAGTAAAACCAATGTAAATGTTCAAAGCTACAGGTAAAAAGTTCACCTGTAGCAGTTGATACTTATTTTTTGCGAGCTGAAGAGCACACTAACCCAATACTTTTCTTGACAGACAGACTTAATGCACTCGGTTTTCAGATCATGTCTGCCAGACATCCATAGCAGATCATGTACGCCAGACATCCATAAATGCAGACAGCATACGCTGTCAGCATTATCATTTCACAAGCAGTTCTGGTGAACTGCTTGTGCAATGCCGCCCCCTGCCGCTAGCAGGGGGTGTCAATCAACCCGATCGTATGCGAACGGGTGGATTGCTGTCCGCTGCCTCAGAAGCGGTGTACGAGTTAAGGAGCACCAGGTCTTAAGACCGCTGCTTCTTAACTCCTGTTTCCAGCGAGCCTGAAGGCTCGCGCGGAAACAGGGGTATTTGGCCCAATTTGGGCAATGATAAATCGACCCTCTGTGTTCACCACCTCAATTGGAATTTTATTCCATGATTCCACCACCGTTCTTTAAAAAAAAATGCTTCCTCGCATTTTTCCTGAATCTGCTGCCCTCTAACTTAAAGAGACAGTCAAGTCCAATTTTTTTTTCATGAAGGCTCGCGCAGAAACAGGGGTATTTGGCTCCATTCGGGCCATGATAAATGGCCCCTCTGTGTTTACCACCTCAACAGTTAAGTTCAAACATTTTTTTTCATGATACAGATAGGGCGTGTAGTTTTAAACAACTTTCCAATTTACTTTTATCACCAATTTTATCACTAGAGGGCATTAGTTCATGTGTTTCATATCGATAAAATTGAGCTCATGCACGTGAATTTACCAAGGAGTGAGCACTGATTGGCTAAAATGCAAGTCTGTCAAAAGAACTGTTGCCCGGGTGCACTTTCTAATACATTTAATAATATATTTCAAGCAGAAAAGGCACTCACAAGCTTGTTGGACATCTCATTCCAAAAAGTATTAATATGAAATTGGCCCCCTTTGTGGCAATAACAGCCGCAACACTTCTCAGAAGGTTTTCACAAGATTTGACAGTGTGTCTGTGGGAATTTGTGCACAGTAAGCCAAAACTGCATTTGTGGGGTCAGGCACTGATATTAGAAAAAAAAGGTTTATTCTAAAGGTGTTCAATGTGGTTGAGGTTAGGGCTTTGTGCAGGCCACACCTCCACACCAAACTCATAAAACCATGTCCTCATGGACCTCACTTTGTGCACAGGGATACAGTCATGCTAAACAGAATAGGGCCTTTTCAAAACTGTTGCCACAGAGTTGGACACACCTAATTGTATAATATTTATTTGTATCCTGTAGCATTAAGAGTACTCTTCACAGGAAGTAGGGGCCCAGCCCAAACCCTAAGAAAACAGCCCCAGACCATTATTTTTCCTCCGCCAATAGGCGCTATGGGGACGAATTATCAAGCTCCGAATGGAGCTTGATGCCCCTGTTTCTGCATGAGCATTCAGGCTTGCCGGAAACAGTAGTTATGAAGCTGTGGTCTAAATACCTCTGCTCCTTAACTTGTCCGCTGCCTCTGAGGTTGCGGTCTTCAATCTGCACGATCGTATATGATCGGGCTAATTGACACCCCTTGTTAGCGGCCGATTGGCAGCGAATCTGCAGGAGGGTGGCATTGCACAAGCATTTCACCAGAACTGCTTATGCAATGATAAATGCAGACACTGTATGCTGTCAGCATTTATCGATGTGCGGTGGACATGATACGCTACATCGCATCATGTCGGCTCGCACTTTGGTCAATTGGCCCCTATGCCTTTTAGTAGGCAACATTCTTCACACAGTCCAGTGGAAGCATGCTTTACAGCACTATAGTAAACTTCCATCAACATTGGAATATGACTGCTTGGCCATGGAAACCCTTTTTTATGATGCTGATATTACATACAGAAGCATTTTGAAACTACTGTAGTGAGTGTCTCAAATGATAATAGGGGATTTGTACGTGGTTTGAGCTTCAGCACTTGAAGTCCCCACTCTGTGAGTCTATCACTTCATGGTTAAGCTGCTGTTACTCTTACATGCTTCTACTTCATAGTGATAGGATGCCACCTGACTACATTAAATTTCTTCCCTACTAGTTCTACCCCAGTTAATTGTAAATGCCATGTTTAAAGACAGTATGACTCATCATAGTACCAGTGTTTGTCTATAGAGATTTCATGACTATGTGTAGAGTTTTATGCACCTGATAGCAATGGGTGTGCTTGAAACACCTGAAGTCAATAATTAGTATTGATGTCCACATATTTTGGTTATCTATCTATCTATCTATCTATCTATCTATCTATATATCTATCTATCATCTATCTATCTATCTATCTATCTATCTATCTATCTATCTATCTTTGTTATCCTGATTCTTCATGAGAGATAAACCACTGGAGCAGATTCCATTCCAGTTGAAAATCAATGTTTTCTACAAAAGGACTCATTAAAGAGTATAATGATATTTGTAAGAAATTATGAGAAAGGATGTTAAATTAGAGTAGATATTACACCAAAATATATAAGACCCATACATACATCAGTATATTGTTGTTTTAGGCTCAGAGCGACCTTATATTAGCAAGATTTTCATGTTTTAAAATTCAACGTTGTATACTTTCTATTAAAATTTCTTCTAACAAACTGTTCAGTTAATTGTTCCACAATTAATTCTTCCACAAGATGATTGTAATTAAACAGATATAGTTACTAGTTGTTAATTTTGTATGTCTCATGAGGACAATTTTGACTGTTTCTATAGCTTTTTATATGGTGTGTAAAAATGTAGACACCTAAGGTAATGTAAACAAGATACAATTCTGTTCACCTTTTAAGAGACAGACTCAGTGTTAATCACTTTACTACCTGCCTGGTATTTTTAGGGTTCAAGTCAATGTGGGTAATAAGTAATCATAAAACATAAAAATCTGTTTGTGGTGTTACTAATGTGAGAATCTAATTTAAAATACAAAATCATTACAAATCAGTCCTAGTAGTTTTAAATGTTATGCTATTTTACATATTTATCCTAATTTATGCAAATTATTGTGGTAAGTACTTTTTTCCAAAATAGATACCAATCCTTAACCCCTTAATGACCACAGCACTTTTCCATTTTCTGACCGTTTGGGACCAAGGCTATTTTTACATTTCTGCAGTGTTTGTGTTTAGCGGTTCCCACCCGCTTCCTACTCGTGCGCGCGCACCCCCCCGTGCACGCGCGCGCACCCTGCGTTCCCGCCCACAATCCCGCCCCCCTCCACATCATACGGCCCATCGATGGCCGCCCACCCGCCTCCCAGACTGGCTCCCACCCACCAACGAAAACAGCCATCGATGTCCGGTGCAGAGTGGGCCACAGAGTGGCTCTCTCTGCATCGGATGGCCAAGGGGGGTTATTGCAGGATGCCTCGATGTTGAGGCATCACTGCAATAACCGGAAAGCAGCTGGAAGCGAGCAGTATCGCTTCCAGCTGCTTTCCAGACCGAGGACGTACGCCATACGTCCTCAGGCGTTAAGTGTATTTTTTTTGAGGACGTATGGCGTACGTCCTTGGTCGTTAAGGGGTTAATGCAAGATATCTTCCCATTTTGCTGGAGGTGGTGAATCAGTTTGTAAATGCTTTCGATAAAGAACATACTTTGAACATTTAGACAAGCAAGTTCTAATTTATAGCTATGTGCATTCAGATTTGGCAATTTATCCAAATGTATGCCTATTAGGCAAGTCATTCAACACACAAACAGCCAAATACCTTGGCCCAGAAAACAAGTGGCATGCAATTTAGTGCTTTCTGCTTGCTCTCAATGTAAACAGCTGAAAGTAAACTTTTAACCCAGACAAGTTAGCATGTGTATTACAAGTTAAAAGTAAATTGTTAGAGTGCAAGTGAAACCCAACGCACACTAACTTCAGGATTTCAGATATCGCAATTACGTTAATGCATTCTCCCCATAAATGATAATGTTTGCACTTTGAGAAAAAACAAAACACTTATTGCTTGCACGCTAGCTTAATACTGCATTAGACCTACCAGCGCTAAACCAGTAGGTAGTTATTCACATTTTACATTTCAATGTTCTTCCCATAGATTTAAATGTTCTTTTTATTTTTAAATATATATTTCTAGATATATTTGATGATTTTTTTTTGTAAAATATATATCTATACCAATATATCTATATGAATATATACAGGTACATATATATATATATATATATATATATATATATATATATATATATATATATATATATATATATACACATTGTGGAAGTGCTACCCAGGTGACCAGCAATGATTAATTGAAAAAAAAACAAGAAAGTGTAGGTCCACATTCTACCACTGGAGTCCACATAGTTATAGCATATTTAAATATATACTTCAATTTGCTAAATATACTTGCACTGTTCAAATAAGATTGGGGATAGACATACACAATAATATCGACATATATTTAAATTGCAAAGAATATTATCAGAAAAATATGCTTTTAAATAAAAATGGGATCTTAGTCACACAATATGATCATATTCTGCTAAGCCAGTCTACCACTTACAAGGTGTCCCAAATCAGACTGGTCCTATGCTAATCAGTTTCCACACTGCAGCAATTTATGTCTATGCAGAGTTCCTTAGCTATATATATATATATATATATATATATATATATATATATATATATATATATATATATATATATATATATATATATATATATATATATATAACACAGTAATTAAACTGGAACACACCTGAACTGGGTGGCGTGCATTAACCAAAAGGAGGGTTTGGTCAGCTCCCTAATCTAAAGATACAACAAAGGGTTATTTTGGTTAAGCACACCACAAAAAGACTATTAGCAACCTAGCACACACATTGTGGAAGTGCTACCCAGGTGACCAGCAATGATTAATTGAAAAAAAAAAACAAGAAAGTGTAGGTGCACATTCTACCACTAGAGTCCACATAGTTATAGCATATTTAAATATATACTTCAATTTGCTAAATATACTTGCACTGTTCAAATAAGATTGGGGATAGACATCTCACACAATAATATCGACATATATTTAAATTGCAAAGAATATTATCAGAAAAATATGCTTTTAAATAAAAATGGGATCTTAGTCACACAATATGATCATATTCTGCTAAGCCAGTCTACCACTTACAAGGTGTCCCAAATTAGACTGGTCCTATGCTAATCAGTATCCACACTGCAGCAATTTATGTCTATGCAGAGTTCCTTAGCTATATATATATATATATATATATATATATATATATATATATATATATATATATATATATGACACAGTAATTAAACTGGAACACACCTGAACTGGGTGATGTGCATTAACCAAAAGGAGGGTTTGGTCAGCTCCCTAATCTAAAGATACAACAAAGGGTTATTTTGGTTAAGCACACCACAAAAAGACTATTAGCAACCTAGCACACACATTGTGGAAGTGCTACCCAGGTGACCAGCAATGATTAATTGAAAAAAAAAACAAGAAAGTGTAGGTGCACATTCTACCACTAGAGTCCACATAGTTATAGCATATTTAAATATATACTTCAATTTGCTTCAATATTTCAACATATATATATATATATATATATATATATATATATATACACATATACAGGTAGCCCTCAGTTTATACCGGGGTTAGGATCCAGGAGGAATGGTTGTAAATTGAAACCCAGTTTATAATGTAAATCAATGGGAAGTGAGGGAGTTAGGTTCCAGGCCCCTCTCAAAATTGTCATAAGTAACACCTAATACATTATTTTTAAAGGTTTGAAATGAAGACTTTAAATGCTAAACAGCATTATAAACCTAATAATATAGATTGTATCATCATCAAACTAAGTTTAATGAACAAAAACATTTGCTAAACATCACCTAATAAAATAATCACACAACAGACTGCATCATCATCAAACTAAGTTTAATGAACAGAAACGTTTTTTTACTTGCATTTTTCAGCAATCATTTATCTGCATTGCTAGCATGTTAGATAATATTGGGTCTGCACCTATTCTATGCATTTCAATCTGCAGTGATTAATAAGCAGTTAGGCACCCTCTCCTCAAGCAGCAGGACAGGGAGATAATAGGGAAGTGGCTGCAAGATCTTGCTCGATAGGTCTTGTCTGTCAATTTCAGGCTGTTAAACTAGCTTAACTTTGCTGGAACACAAGCGTACAGCTCCACCTACTGGCTATTTTAATTAGTGCACTGCTTTTCCATGCATTTCAATAGCAGTCCCATGACTGAAAAAAATGGTTGTTATTCTGAAATGGTGCAAATTGAACCGGCGTAAACCGAGGGCCACCTGTGTTTTATATATATATATATATATATATATATATATATATATATATATATATATATATATATATATATATATTTATGAATATACATTTAAAATTACAAAGGAAATTTTCTACTTTGTGAAGAATATTGGAATGTAAAATCTTTACAGTAAATACACAGTAAAACACATTATAAAATATTAAAATTGAATAAAAAATATTTGTCTTGTTTAAAAGGACCACTAAACACAGTAGAATTGCATAATCAGTAAATGCATAATAAAAAATGTAGAGGTACCCGGTGTATAACCTGTGATTATATTACAGAAGGAAATATTTTCCAATCGCATAGTACAGGGAAACAGTATACAATCAGATATAATTTGAATTGCAATTCAACACATATAGTGTACCTCATGACATGTAAAAGCTGCCACATTCAATATTTAGGTAAAACAAAAAGAAGGTTGAGAGACAGGGTATTAGAGCATATTAGGGACATAAATGACCCTGATATATTCACTTCAGTGGCCTCACATTTTAAATTTGAACATCAGGGAGATTCCTCCCTAGCTTTTTTTCAAGCTGTTGACCATGTCCCTTTCTCTAAAAGAGGGGGTGACCGGGAATATCAGCTGAGTAAAAAGGTCAGATGGATTTTCAATATGAATTCCAGGACCCTATTTGGTCTAAATATTGAGGCAGATGTTAACTTGTTTGTGTAATACATTTATAATAATGAGTTTGTGTATTATACATTATTTCACCACTATAGAGATTTAAATATATACTGTACAAACTAGAGGCATTCTTCTTTTTCCTATACAATATTTTTGATGGTAAAAAACATTTTTGTAATATTTGCACTGTGGACTTTTTAAATATATTTACATGTATATTTACATTGTGATATATTTTAAACACATTATATTCCTGTATTATCTCTGTTATTAGCAGCCTTTATTAGAGGGGTTAAAAATTGTTAAGTATCTAACGATGTACAGGTGTTCAATTTACTATGATTCCCCTCTATATAGGCTTACAGGCTAGTAGTTAGTTTGAGCAGTGAACAAGTGAGGAAGTCCCTCACGAAACGCGTATGTTTGTTACTGTACTGTAACCATTCGGACTTGCTCCGTTTGGTGCTTTTTTCTGTATGCCCACTTGATTTTAGCACTAGTGTACCTTTTGAAATAAACCCTTTTGACAATTATACTTATCTTCCAAGTTGGTTTCATTATCGGATGGTTAGCCGGATTCTCTTCAGTTCACTACCAAACAAATGCCCACATGAACAAAATTTGGCTTAATTGAAACCTGGGGGAAAATCGGAAATAAAATCTGAAACAAATCTTTCAGATGAAATTCTTTTGCCCCAGCACGTCTACTAATTTGTCAGTTGGTTTCAAAACAAAACGCATATACAGGGGAGGGAAAATTTTCAGCAAATCAGTAAATGTATATAACTTTAAGAAGAGGCAAGATAAATTGTTAAGAAATGGTTAGGTGATGTTTGATAAACAGAAAGTCAACACTATGAAGTGAAAAATGTGCATTGGTGATGCAAAGTTAATTATAGATTCAATGGCAGCTTCATGACAGTAGCAAAAGAAGAATGGGACTTAGGCAATGTTGTTTCAATACATTTGGTAAAGATCGCAACAGTGCAACAGATAAGGATGAGGTGTTAACACACAAGAAAAAGTTCTTATACAGATTTATAAAACACTAATCATAGTAAATGTTGTGTACAGCTTTAGAGACTGTGAGACAATGATCTAAAGCTCTCTGCTCTGTCAAGATTATCTAAAAAGGCTAATGCGAGGTCCCGCAAGTAATTTTTGGGATGGCAAATTTTAGTTTGAGAGCTTTTTAGCTCACTATGCTGGGCTCTGAATGTGAAGGAGAGACACAGACATTACAATATAATAATAATAATAATAATAATAATAATAAAAAAAAAAAAAGATTTTGCATAATTTCTCTTAATGACAGCAAGTTTTTGATCATCAGGCCCGGTATCTTATGAAGGGTATAAATAAATGAGAAACTTTTCAAAAGGGCTACTGAAATGGTACCTGGTCTGAAAAGAAATAACTTACAAGAATTGACTTGGCACAGTCTACTCCAAAATGTTTATTGTATAAAAAGATAGATAATTGCTTTATTATCCATTCCCAAGTTTTGCATAAACATCCCAGTTATATTAATATACTTTTTATCTCTTTAATTACCTTGTATCTGAGCATCTTTTGACAGCACCCTGATCACATGGTTATTTATTTATTATCGATTGACTTGCATTTTAGCCAATAAGTCCAGTGTAATGCACAACTCCACAGGAGAGGGCACAATGCTATCTATATGGCCCACATGGATAAGCAGTCTCTTGTAAAAAGCTAGTAAAAAAGCATGTGATAAGAGGCTGTGTGTAGTGGCTTAGAAACAGGCAGAAATGTGGAGGTTTAAATGTTATAAAGTATATTACTATAATAATGTTGGTTGTGCAGAGCTGGGGAATGGGTAGTAAAGGAGTTATCTATCTTTTTAAACAATAACAATGTTGGTGTTGACTGTACCATTATTGAACTTACTATATAGCATAGAAGTTTGATACCAAACTTTAAGTGTATTAAGGTATTTAGTAAAACTGTGGAGGAAAGCATTTGTTTTCTCAGAAATACCAGCAACAGAACAAGGAGTCATGTTCTCAAGTTGTAGAATAACACTTGTTTAGTGTGGTTGATACATGCTCTAGATGTTCCATTAGATGTGTTAAAAGCAAACATACTTAGGAAATGTAAAAATATCTGAGATCTGTATAAGCCTATCGTGGATATTATTTACACTTACACTTCAAATGGAAATATTGGCAGCCTGACCTTTGGGTTTTTATCCTCTATTAAAATATAAGCTTCATGAAGCTATGAATGGACTCTCAAGGAAACATCTTTGATACATTAGCATAACCTAATATAAGTAAAAATGAAATAACATGACACAGTGTATTATTACTTTGTCATTCACTAAAAGGTAACCCTTTTAAAGGATATAGTAGCTAGTGATCTTGGTGAGGGATTTGAATGATTATGTTGTGTACGTACATATGTGTTTTTTTCTATTATGTCTAGAAAATAAATACAAGAAACTCTCCTTACACCTCACCTGTCATTGAAACTAATAAAAGACATGTATTATACAAATTATAATTAAATGTATGCTAAAGGTGTTAGTCACTGGCTGAACAGCATGGAAGTATATATTAATATGCTCACAGAGGCTCATAACCTAGTCACTTCCTCCCTTTCAATAGACAATTCCTAATTCATGAAGCTATTTCAGTCATGAAGTATTTTAAAACCAGCATGGAGGTGACAGAAAAGTTTATTAGCTCACAAACTTCTTTTTAATATGCCTTATCTAAATACAAGTGTTGATAAAAAACAAATATATAAACAGTTTACATATTCTTTGAATATTCTTGTTATAATTTGCTACAAATATTAGTTTGTTTAAAAGTAAGACAGGAATTTTGCAATATTCTACATATTTTCTTAGCAACTAATATGTTAAAGATCTACAATAGAAATATGATAACACTTTTCCAATCAAGGTTTGTCATATGTCATTTGAGTTAAAAGTGTACGTTTGTTTTTAGTGATATCAATATGCACTCATACTTCTAAAGGTCAAATATAAAATCACTCATAATTGTTTTCAATTATATGCCAATTTTTATCTTCACTGTAACATTTGGACTACAAAGAAAAGTAAATGAAATATCCATTGTAGTTATCACATATTTCTGCTCATTAAAATACAGGTGATTAGTTTAAGAAAAGCTTTGTTCTCTATTATTCATTTTTACAATGATTGGAAAAAAAGCACAAAAGCGAGCTGAATCTTCTCAGTAACATGCAGCATTAATAAGTCTTAATTAAAGAAAAAAGTTAACTTACTCTTTGAAAATTGTTTAATTTGCGTAACTTTGTAATTGAAACATTTCTATATTTGATGTTAATAATTAGCATTTTAGCTCTTTTGAAACTGAATAGCAACAGATTAGCAAAGGCATAACTAACCCAGGACATTCTAGCCTTAACAAATTTAGTAAAAGCAATAATTGAAAGACTTAACATTATGCTAGAAGAGTAATTTGTTAATATTGAAATAAACCAACAGATATATTTATTAGAAACTCTTGTTGTAATTTCATGGTTCTGCATTGAACAGCCTAGTATGGGTGAATTATAACTTATTCTAGTTAAGCTGTGTTGTGCTTCTTATTTGTACAATTGCTTAGATTTATAACAAAACTCTGAGAACATTGGTAAATAGGGTTAGAGACTTTTACAGTCTTCTTTTGCATTTTGATCAAAAATAAATAAAAATAATGGTGGATAAAACAATGCCCAAAACTATTCTTTTAGATATTCTGTATTATTGATACATTTGAATATATTCCTATGTACATTTACTTGTGGATCTATGTGTAACTAAAAACATCATATTCATTAAAGAGATACTAAACCCAATATTTTTCTTTCATGATTAAGATAGCGCATTCAATTTTTACGCAACTTTCTAATTTACTCCTATTATCAATTTATCTTTGTTCTCTTTCTATCTTTATTTGAAAAAGCAGGAATGTAAGCTTAAGAGCCGGCCCATCTTTGGTTCAGCACCTGGGTAGAGCTTGCTGATTAGTTTGCTACATTTAGCCACCAATCAGCAAGCTCTACCCAGGTGCTGAACCAAAAATGAGCAGGCTCCTAAGCTTACATTCCTGCTTTTTCAAATAGAGATTGCACAGGAACTAAGAAAAATTGATAATAGAAGTAAATTAGAAAGTTGCTTAACATTGCATGCTCTATCTGAATCATAAACGAAAAAATTGGGTTTTGTATCCCTTTAAATTTACTTTCTATGCCATTTCAGTTTATTAGAAGCAGTACCATTCTAGGTGTTGATCACTGTCAATCTACTGAAGCTTTTTTTTAGCTCTTCTTCTGGTCAAAAATGCCACTTTTCATTAAAAGGGACAGTTTACCCTAAATGTGTCTCCCCTTTAATTTGTCCCTATTGATACATTTTACCTGCTGGAGTGTATTAATTGGTTTACTAATAGCTTCTTTACCTTTAAATCTCTAATGGAAATAGCTTATTTTGCTTGTGGTATCCAAACCTATACAGAAAGTTCAAAATCAATTTGATCTTACCTAGGTTTAGCTTTCAACAACAAAGAGAACAAAGCAAATTTGATAATACAATTTAATTTTTTTTTTAATTGCATGCCCTATCTCAATCATGAAAGTTTAATTTTGACTTGACTGTCCCTTTAAATACAAACACAAAAGCTCTTGTTTTTCCATTTTCAGCTTAGAGAGAAAATCAGCAAGCCCTATTTTTAACATGGAGCTGAAAAGTACTCTGCAATCACAATCCATTTTTAAGAGACTTTTCAACAGCTTTTCAAGACCATTTTCTTTTTCAATTTCAATACCTCAAGGCACTTCATACCGCCCCAAATTTGGACACTTTTTGGACATCTTTTCAAATACTATTTCTATCATGTTGCACATGTGCAAGACACTCTGGAGTAGCCACAGGAGGCATTTTAGAGGTTTATTTGCATGCATGGTATCAATTCATTTAAGTTCTATTAATTGCTATTGTGTAATTCATCTGCACTGGGCACAGCACACATTTACATATGTATACATTCATTAACATACAGTGGGACAGATTACAAGTGGTGCACATTTAGAACTTTAGTTTGAACGATAACACCACCAGAAGTAAAGATTTTGGAAGCTTGGGTTAGCGTTCTTATTACAAGTTGAAAGTTAAACTTTTGCTTGCAGGCAAAACCTGACGCGCACTAACTTCAGGAATACAGATTTTGAGGCCTTGCTAATTTATGCTCCATAATAGACTTTAATGGAGAACACAGAAGAGACAATCTAAAAAGTATTACTTGTGTGCTAACCCAACAGGAGTTATGAATAATTCATATCCCAATGTTCTTCTCATACAGGAAACTGTAATTTTTATTTTAAATAAATATTTCTATATGTATCTAAATATACCTATACCAATATATCTATTCATATAGATATCTAGGTATAGATATATATTTTACATTAACATTATCATATATATATATATATATATATATATATATATATATATATATATATATATTTATTTTACATTAACATTATCATATAATATACATTTAATATACATTTAATATTTCCTCATATCAGATATCAGCAAAAGAAGGGATGACCTTCCTTTGCTGATATCTGATATGAGGAAATATTAAAAACTTGAACCTGTTTTGAAGACCGGTGAGTGCCGCGTATTTTTTCCCCCAGTGGGATCAACTGCTACTGCTGTATACATTTCACGCAGCACCCCGGCGGATGTGACTTGAGTAACAGTGAGTGCACCTAACCTGGATGTTTGTTATATATATATATTTCTATGTTAAGAACATAGGAATGTAAAATATGCGTAACATGCTTTGGGTTGCTCACTTGCGGTCAAGTTAGCACAAATGCAGAATTAGTTATCTTAAGGCGTGTTATATAAATATTAATATAAAATATTTGAAAAAATAATGATAATAATTATTAATACATATTATAGTTACTTTAATATATATATATTATATGAATTTTTTTGAATATTTTAGTACATCTATAATAATTATTTACATTAATTATTTACATTTTTTAATATTTAATAAATAGTTAATGCACCTTAATAAAACTCATGTTGGGTTAGCGCACATGAAGAATTAGTGTACTCATGTCGGGTTTGCACTTATAAGTCCATAAAACAAGTGCAAATTAATGTGCCCAAGATATTTCAATATCACATGTGCTATTGTTAGCACACCACTTGTAATCTAGCCCAGTATGTATATGTTTTGAGTATGGGATATCTTGTACAGCTAAGGGGATCTGCAGGAAAAGTAAGATCAGAACCCAAACAGCAAGAAATTGCATGCAGCAATCACTTTCTGTTAATGTTTGTTTCTAAGTAACACCTATTACAATCTAAATCTATTATAATCACTGCTAAACAATATGAATATGCTGTTTGTATAAAGCCTTGATGAGCATACTATCAGGTTTGCTCAATGACTATATTGTCAATTTTAATATTTTAAAAGTATAGTTTTTTTTCGATATTTACATCTATTTCTGAAATCAAAAAGAAGATAATGGCCTAGATTAAATGAAAGCTTAAACAGAATTACCAGAAAATGTTTAGTACAGCCAACATGTGTGCCTTATACTTTCAATGGATAGCACGACCACTCATATTACAAGTTGTGACACACATAAGATTGATAAAAAGTTAGCTTGACTGAGATCTGAAGTGAAGTCTTAGGACTAAAAAAAACGTTTATGAAAACACGTAAAACATATTAAAATACAACATTACACTCATACATATTCATAATAACAGTAATAGATAGATAGATAGATAGATAGATAGATAGATAGATAGATAGATAGATAGATAGATAGATATTAGAATAAATGTAAAAAATTGTTTGAAAGTAAGATTATTATTATTATTATTATTATTATAAACAGGTATTTATAGAGCGCCAACAGATTCTGCAGTGCTATAAACATAGTTGGTATAAAGGATAACCTTTATCGGGATCAAATGGGTATAGGGCATATGTTATGTGTTTAACTGGGAAGGGTTCAAATATAAAGTTGTATGCAGCAATATAAATTGTTTATAGGACAAGTTTAAAGTTATAATGAACCTTCTTTACCAGAATAAAAGTTAATTGATAAACATATGCTTTAATACAGAAAATAAAAATAAATTTGTTCCTCATGTATATATAATCGACATATATAGGTAAAAAGCCTGCATCAATAATATTGAATAAATTAGTAGCAATATTTGCCTTCAGATTGGTAGCTTGTTGTTGCTTTGATGTACTTCTTTAAAATCCCCTTTGAAATGTTTATCAAAAATTTGGATATATTTAAGCTTTTATGTGATACTAATACTTGTGCATTAAGCAGGTCAGTTAGATGATTCCATCTGAACTTCATAGACAGAGCTGAGAAATTAAAAAAAGAGTAGGACTGTTGGTTAGGCACAAAATGTCCAAAAGATAGCACCTACTGAAGTATCCCGTACCCATAGATGGAGGTCATGGAATCTTATTTTCCACAGTAGAGATGTCTTCATGGTTTATGAGTAAATATTAAATTAAAGGGACAGTCTAGTGAAAATTAAACTTTCATGATTCAGATGCATTCAATTTTAAACAACTTTCAAATGTACTTTTATCATAAAATTTGCTTTGTTCCCTTGGTGGTATTTTTGAAAAGCTAAACCTAGGGTAGGCTCAAACTGATTTCTAAACCGTTGAAAACCGCCCATTAGCTTAGAGCATTTTGAAAGTTTTTCACAATTAGGCAGTACTAGTTTGTGTGTGTCATATAGATAACATTGTGCTTACTCCCGTTGAGTTATTTAGGAGTCTGCACTGATTGGCTAAATTGCATGTCTGTCAAAAGCACTGAGAAAAGGGGACAATCTGCAGAGGCTTAGATACAAGGTAAAAAGTATATTAATATAACTGTGTTGATTATGCAAAACTTTTGCATAATCAACACAGTTATATTAATATATGTTTTACCTCTGTGATTACCTTGTATCTAAGCCTCTGCAGACTGCCCCCTTATCTCAGTGCTTTTGACAGACATGCAGTTTAGCCAATCAGTGCAGACTCATAAATAATGGATAATGAAGGGATTATATATGTTTTACAATTAAATTAAGCTTTATCATTAGGTAATTTTATTTTTCGACAACCTCTACTTTTTTCATAAGCTAAACTTAGTTAAAATCATATTCCAGGTATGCTCTAATGCCTTTACTGAGCATTGATTGGTCAATAGTTAAGAATGCTGCTTCTGAAAGTGCCAGTGCTATGCCTCTGCATATGCAACTGTAATAAATTGCTTAATTACTTTTCATGGGTTAAAGGCATTGCTAATGAAAAAATATAGTAGATAAAATCGTATAAGCTGAATAGTTAAACTCTGAGAAAAAGATAATTTTTGTCTATGAGCCAGTTCATTGTGTATGAACATGTATTTGATCATCTATTAAAGCTAATCTATTATTTCCAAATCACAGCAAACTAAAATAATTGCACATTTTATTTATTTATTATTTTAATTAAGATTTTTTCTTGCTATAAAATATTTTATATTTCAACCAACACTGTCACTGTTATATACTTTCTTTCCTTACGCGTGTTTAACGTTTTGACACAAGTCAAAGTGAAATGCAAAAAAAAAAAAGCTTTCTCGCGCTTCAGCCTCATCATTAAGTGACTGTCAATTTTCTCTTGAGTAGATATTCCTTAGGGTGTTCAAATTAAACAAATTAAAGTATTTAAAATTATAGGGAATTTAATTATTTTTTATGATTTCTTTTTTAAAGTTACTAAATATTATTACTTAATTTCTAAAGTTGTGCCAGGTGCTCTCATAATAAAGCTCTAAGGAATTTATGAGCAGTTCTTAAAGGGTGAATGATACAAGGCTCATTATATTCTATGGGACTGAGCTCATTACTCAATGTCACTACAAGGTTTAGCACAATATTAACTTTTTGTTATACTGATATTATAATGTATGTAATATATTGTTTATAATTTAAAAATATATTGTTTTTCCAGTTTATTCTCTTAAGATACATAATTGAATAGTGTTATTGGAATTGGAATGCTGCTTTAAATATCAATGCATTTCCCTTTGTGGTCGAATGACTCCTAATTAAAGACTTCCAAAATATAATTTCAAGGTATTCATCAATTGAACTGCTTTTCATAAGTAAGAATATATTTGTAATACGCTTTGAACTACAGCTCAATACAAAATTATAGGTTTCGATATCCAGCAAAAAGACAAAGTTAAACATTTTCGATTGGTCATATTTGATTCTAGTTATCTCTGATTGGCTTCTGTATTACATATCATATTGTTTTTTTCCCCTTTCCTGTATAATATATAGTTTGTATACTAAAGAAGTTAAGCAAAGTATGTACATCTGTCTTTAAAAAAAAATTGATCTCTTTTACTATATCTATAATAATCTGGATTTTAATTTAAAGGCACAATGCACAAACGTGTGCTATGATGTTGGCAATATGTGTTCTACATGCAGAGTAGTAAATCTCTGCTTCATTAATCTCAGCATTTGAATACTGTTTTGAAAAGTAAACATTGAGTCTGGAAATGTAATACATAATTAATAAAGAGAAAACCACAGATAGCTGTTTCTGATTATGTGTATGTCTTAAGTGATATCAGGGCCAATTAACTGACGTTAAAATATATGAAGTATATGTGGTAGATGTTATTTCCTAATAAACTTAATCCAAAAATTGTCATCTAGCCTTGTTTATTTTTGAATGTGTTTAAATTATATATTTGGTGGAAATGTGGTTATAAAAATTCAGAAAATGTAAGTGCTTTCCCAGTATGTAGTCTCTTCACTCTATTGTATGTGAGAAGCCCAACCTGAGGTCATAGCTCCATCTACACGCTACACGAAATTGCACAGCATGCCTCTGCAGTATTGTGTAGAGCAGCTGTTTAAAGGTTCAGTACATGGGTTGCATACAAAGGACAGATCAGAGATTAAGTAGCTCACAGCTCTTTAACCCTTCCTCCCTCTTGGCAATGCTTACATTCAATAAAACATTTAAAGTGCTTTTGACATGTTCACCTGATATATTTTGACAACAGTAAACAAGAGAGCAAAGCAGAATTTGTTTGAAGAGATACACTCTCCTCTCTTTCCATAAACCTGTTTTGATGTTAGAGACTACAAAATACAAACAATGGTTCACCTTCTAACTTAAAAACAAAAAAAGTCTGGGAAGTCATCACTGAGAATTTGTTATTAGTTTAAACTTTGCAGCATGCAGAAGAAAACAAAAATATATTTAACAGCAGTAGTGTGTCTACAAATTTAGCAATGTTAATGAGATACCTGTGAATGCACCTGAGATACCTAGGGAAAAACTATTTTAAATATGCTAACTATATGCAGATATATTTCCATTCCCCTTCTTCTCTTTCTTTAACGGTTGCTCCCTGAATGTAGTTGTGCCAGGTTTAGCTATGACTCTAAGAGACTGGAATTATTGCCTGCTGTTCACCTTACCAGAACTTCTTGAATAAAGTATGCTTATAATTACAGCTAATGAAAATACCAGTTGAATCTCATTTGCATTAATGTCTATTATTTCTATCACTATATTTAACATGATTCCAGCCTGCCACATTTCCCTTAGTAAATATGGCGTTCTGGTTAATATGACGTTAGTATAGTTTTTGAGTTTGACCATTAGAAAATGTTGGTAATTTGCTTCTGAACTATTCATTCGACTAATATATGTTTTGCTTCACAGTCATGAAACCATATTTTAGTATTTAAAGTGATGTTTAGCACTCCCCTTTTTAAAATCAGTTTAATTTATCAGTTGTAATGAAGATCAACCTACATTAACCTTTCCTAACTCCATTGCTATCCCCTTGAACCCCTTAGCATGTAAGCCTATAGCCCAGCTGCTTGTAGATTACCTTCATAAGAGTTGACTACAAAAGGGCACTCTACCCATTTGAACCCTATAAATGTTATCTTGTATACCACCTATTTTTTTAGCACTGGAGTATCTATTGGCACTATAAATACCTGATAATAATAATAATAAGATGCACTGTAACTTACTTTTTAATAGAGACATGAAATTTAAATTCCCCATGCTCCACCACCCACTTCAAAAGTCAGTTTTTCTGTGAGCTAAAGGTTTCTAAATGTTTCTCCAATCAGCATTCTAGCTACAACAAAAGTGACATATGGAGAGAGTGCTGATTGGAGAGGAATTCAAGCCATTAGCTAACAGAAAGGTTGTCTTTTGAAGTGGGCGGCAGAGTGTGGGGTATTGGAATTTCATATCTATATTAAAAATTAAGTTATACAGCAACTTTATTACAACTGATGAATTAAACCCCATCTAAAATGTCACTAACATTCCAGATCTGATTTTAAAAAGGGGAGAGTTTACCATCACTTTAATGACAGGCCTACGTTAAATCTGATTTTTTTTTTAAGACTGGATGATGATGTTTTTGTGAGATTCTAAAGTCTTTTGAGCTCTGCAAATTTTAGAGAAATATTCCAGTGTAAACTATTCGGGAGCTCCAGAGACCCAGAATAGTTTACTAAGCAAGTTTGACTTTGACAAAAAAAGGGCACCTCTAAACAAAAATAAAAGTAGGATTAAAAACAAATCGGGTCACTCAAATTTTGATGAGCACTAAAACTAAATTAGTGATTAATGGGCTGGCTTGAATCTAGTCTCTTAGTCGATTGCCTCCCCAGCAAGTACTCCAATCCTCTTAGGAATATTTTTTATAAAGACAATATTCATAACGAAGAGTTGTTTTATTCATTTGAAGCATAAAGCTTCTTTTTATTTTTAGCTCCTTAATACATTGCATTACACTTTTTTGACACTTTTGATCTATGATGTACTCCTTAAAAGCTTATGGAGGCAAAGTGATACATCAGCCTTTCAGCATTACAGCACAAGCTAGGGGAAGAGGCCACATGATTAGGAGGAGGACCTTTCCAACACGCTAGACGTGGGTATACCAGACCAGGAGCTGACAGTGATCCAGCATGCCAGATGTATCCACATTATACTGGGACCTGAGAGCTTTCTCCCATGATCCTAAGAGATTGGAATACTTGCCATGGAGACAGTCAGCTGGATACTGTAGATTCCAGCCTTCCCATTTAGTACTAATTTACTTTAGTGACTCAATTAGTTTTTTTTTATTCTACTTTGATTGTCTATCAAGTTACACAATGAGGTGTCCTTCTATTTTTGTCATTTGTAGAATCTGAAGAGGTGTTCCAAGACCGGATGAAGAGGAGCTTCCAATACTGTCTTTCGTTGCGGGGATATCCCTTTATACTCTCTATGGACATTTTGGTTTTCACATTGTTTCATATTATTCAGCAATACAATATTGTTTTTTTATTAATAGGTTAGCATTTTACAATATATGTAGCACACATGATGTTTTGATACCATCCAATTCTGATTCATTTTTAAAGTTTGACTTTGATATTATTTTATTTCCACTGGAATGTCCTTTTCAGAAACTAGCTTTTTGTGTTGAGACCTATATTATAGTAAACTGGAAAGTTTATGTTTTCCAATAGATAGCATAAAGGCTGATGATTTTTTTTTAAAAAAACTAGATCTGCTTAAAAATGTCTAGTGTTATTTGTCTTTATTGCCTTTTATTTCTATTATTAGCTTCATATGTTAAACCAGGAAATTCCTAATGCAATGCATGCGATTAAGTCTTTTGCGTAAACTAGCTGTTATAACATAGATATTATACTTTGATTTAGCATCAAAATTACCTCATAACAAATTACATACTTTATTATACAATATCAAAATAAATTACAGGTAGCCCTCAGTTTATGCTGGGGTTAGGTTCCAGAAGGAATGGTTGTAAATTGAAACCGTTGTAAATTGAAACCCAGTTTATAATGTAAGTCAATGGGAAGTGAGAGAGATAGGTTCCAGCCCCCTCTCAAAATTGTCATAAGTAACACCTAATACATTATTTTTAAAGCTTTGAAATGAAGACTTTAAATGCTAAACAACATTATAAACCTAATAAAATAATCACACAACACAGAATATATAATTAAACTAAGTTAAATGAACAAAAATATTTGCTAAACAGCATTATAAACCTAATAAAACAATCACACAACACAGACTTCACTTGCATTTTTCTGCAAACAGTTATTTCTATGCATTCCAATCTGGACTGATTTATAGACAGGAAGATCTTGTTCCTTTGAAATCTGCTCGATAGCTCAGGTCTGGTTAAACTGATTAATTTCAGCTTGCTTGGCTTTGCTGCAACACAAGCGGACAGCTCCACCTACTGGATATTTTAATAAATGCACTGCTTCTCAGTCGGATGCCATAGGAATCAATGGGAGTTGGAAAGCAGCGAGAGCTTATGTTCGCTGCTGCTCAATATCCCATTGATTCCTATGGGAACGTGCACACCTAATACCCTAACATGTCCCCCGAGTCTAAACACCCCTAATCTGCCCCCCTACATCGCCACCACCTACATTATACTTATTAACCCCTAAACAGCCGCTCCCCGACCCTGCCGCAACTATATAAAGTGTTTAACCCCTAAACTGCCGCTCCCGGAGCCCACCGTCACCTACATTATACTTATTAAACCCTAATCTTCCGCCCCCTACACCGCCGCCACCTACATTATGTTTATTAACCCCTAATCTGCCCCCCCCCTACACCGCTGCCACTATATTAAATGTATTAACCCCTAAAACTAAGTCTAACCCTAACACCCCCTAACATAAATATAATTAAAATACATCTAAATAAATATTACTATCATTAAATAAATTATTCCTATTTAAAACTAAATACTTACCTATAAAATAAACCCTAAGATAGCTACAATATAACTAATAGTTACATTGTAGCTATCTTAGGGTTTATTTTTATTTTACAGGCAACTTTGTATTTATTTTAACTAGCTGCAATAGTTATTAAATAGTTATTAACTATTTAATAACTACCTAGCTAAAATAAATACAAATTTACATGTAAAATAAAACCTAACTTAAGTTACAATTACACCTAACACAACACTATAATTAAATAAATTACCTAAAATAAATACAATTAAATACAATTAAAAACAATTATTTAAAGTACAAAAATAAACAAACACTAAATTACAGAAAATAATAAAATAATCACATTTTTTTTAACTAATTACACCTAATCTAATCCCCCTAATAAAATAAAAAAGCCCCCCAAAATAATAAAAAGCCCTACCTTATACTAAATTATGAATATCCCTTAAAATGGCCTTTTGCGGGGCATTGCCCCAAAGTAATCAGCTCTTTTACCTGTAAAAAAAGTACAATACCCCCCCACCAACATTAAAACCCACCACCCACACACCCAACCCTACTCTAAAACCCACCCAATCCCCCCTTAATAAAACACTAACCCCTTGAAGATCACCCTACCTTGAGACGTCTTCACCCAACCGGGCCGAAGTCCTCAACGAAGCCAGGTGAAGTGGTCCTCCCGACGGGCAGAAGTCTTCATCCAAGCCGGGCAGAAGAGGTCCTCCAGATGGGCAGAAGTCTTCATCCAGGCGGCATCTTCTATCTTCATCCATCCAGCGCGGAGCAGGTCCATCTTCAAGACATCCGACGCGGAGCATCCTCTTCCAACGACATCCGATGACTGAATGAAGGTACCTTTAAATGATGTCATCCAAGATGGCGTCCCTTGAATTTCGATTGGCTGGTAGCATTCTATCAGCCAATTGGAATAAAGGTAGGAAAAATCATATTGGCTGATGCAATCAGCCAATAGGATTGAAGTTCAATCCTATTGGCTGATCCAATCAGCCAATAGGATTGAGCTTGCATTCTATTGGCTGTTCCAATAAGCCAATAGAATGCAAGCTCAATCCTATTGGCTGATTAAGGGGGTATTGGATGTGTTTTATAGTAGGGTTGGGCGTGTGGGTGGTGGGTTTTAATGTTGGTGGGGGGTATTGTACTTTTTTACAGCTAATAGAGCTGATTACTTTGGGGCAATGCCCCACAATAGGCCCTTTTAAGGTATAGGGTAGGGCTTCTTATTATTTGGGGGGGCTTTTTTATTTTATTAGGTGGATTAGTTTAGGTGTAATTAGCTTAAAAAAATTGTAATTATTTTATTATTTTCTGTAATTTAGTGTTTTTTTATTTTTTGTACTTTAGATAATTGTTTTTATTTGTATTTAATTGTATTTAGTTTCGTTAATTAATTTAATTATAGTTGTATTGTATTTATTTTAACTATGAAGTTATTAAATAGTTAATAACTATTTAATAACTATTGTAGCTAGTTAAAATAAATACAAAGTTGCCTGTAAAATAAAAATAAATCCTAAGATAGCTACAGTGTAACTATTAGTTATATTGTAGCTATCTTAGGGTTTATTTTATAGGTAAGTATTTAGTTTTAAATAGGAATAATTTAGTTAATGATATGAATATTTATTTAGATTTATTTAAATTATATTTAAGTTAGGGAGTGTTAGGGTTAGTGTTAGACTTAGGTTTAGGGGTTAATACATTTAATATAGTGGTGGCGGTGTAGGGGGGCAGATTAGGGGTTAATAAATATAATGTAGGTGACGGCGGTGTAGGGGGGGAGATTAGGGGTTAATAAGTATAATGTAGGTGGTGGTGGGCTCTGGGAGCAGCGGTTTAGGGGGTTAAACACTTTATTTCGTTACAGCGGGGTCCGGGAGCGGCAGGATTTGGGTTAATAACTTTATGTAGGTGGCTGCGGTATAGGGGCGGAAGATTAGGGGTTAATAAATTTATTAGATTTGCGGTGGCTCTGGGAGCAGCGGCTTAGGGGTTAATACATTTATTAGATTTGCGGTGGGCTCCGGGAGCGGTGGTTTAGGGGTTAATAACTTTTTTTAGGTGTGGTGGGGTCCGGGAGTGGCGATATAGGGTGTAAACTGTATAGTATAGTGTGGGTGTTTAGTGACAGGGTACCAAGAAAGCTGAAAAAAAGCCGAAGAGCAGCGAGATTGATGAATGTTAGTTAACAACAGTCCGCTGCTCATAGCTTTTTTGGTAACTTTAAAGAACGTATTCAGGTCCGCGGCAGCGATGTTAGGCGATCTTAGGAGATCGTATTGGTGCCGTTGAATGCAACAAAGTTGACGGCTTGATAAATAGAGGCCATAGAATACTGCTGCTGTTATATTGTTAGTTGTTTCCGATAGACATTAAACACCTTTGTTATTACTGTTAATACTGTTGTTATTAAGTGTGATGGTTCACAAATGACTTTGAAACTATTTTTTCTATTGTTTTTAGTATACATTGCACCTTCATTTGAAAAACAAAAATACTACTCTCCTAATAATACTTCCCTGTCATTGCAGCAGATAACTATTTCTGGGAATCCATTTTATAAGGAATTGTAGTCATAAATGCATAGTATATCTAACTTTCCCCTTATGTTATCTGCTTTAAGAACCTTCAATCTCTGTGTTTCTGATAAACAAAATATTAACATAAAAATGCAGAAAAATAAGTATTTGTAATCTTTTGTTTCAGCACGTGTCACAGGTAAAATGAGAGCGCAATAAAATATTGCTCTGTGCTGTAGATATCCTAATATAGATTATACAGAGAACCAGAAAAAGAAAAGAAAAAACACGAAGGAAGGTGGTTCACTTTTTATTAAAGCTCTGTGCTTCTTAATCTAGAAAAGCATATATAAGAAAAAGAATAAAATAAATGGTACTTCAATCAAATACTTTTAGGAAATTGATAAAATGTATATGCTTCTTAAGATGACAATTCTTTGATGTGAATTATTCAAGTTCTTGAACAAAAAAAAACCTGAATGTGTTTGATTCTTTCTCTGAAGCCTTTCATACTACCCTCTTGTAAGCCTAGGAGTGGGATACTCATGTTTGTATATCCATGGTTAAATATGTAGTATCGTGTCTTTCAAATGTCTAAAGGCTCTAAAGAAATGGGAATAAATACATTCTCAAATGAGAATTTAAAAACAAACAAAAAAATAACAACAACCTCAGATTCTAGTTTAAATTATGCAGAGAGAAACAAAATCCTTAAAAAAGTACAGATATACTACATCATTATTTATTTAACTGATTACTTGATTAATTATTACTGAGTCTAGAGCAAACATCTACAATACCTGTGTACTAATTTGTTTCCAACAAAGGAAAAAAATTGAATTTGTATGAGAAAAAGAGCTCTTGAACATTACAAATGTGTTGAAGTAATTTTAGCCACCACATGCATAATGATCTATGTCAAATTATGGCTTCCTTTTCTTTGACATTGCAGTCCATTAGGGGAAAATCTGCTTGAATTAACAAACATTAATCAGATTGGTTAAACATAAAAACATTTTTAAGTAACAGGCTTTTCAAGGAGGATTTTTTGGAGGGTTTCAGCATACCGTCAGAACAGCAAAACATACTCAGTCAATGATACATAAAACATGAAAGCTTACTGATTTAATATTGACAATAAGTGCCTAATGTGTCTAAATGCAGATAGATACATTAACCATTATTACTAAGGGGTAAATAAGAATTTCATATTGTTTTTCTTAATTATGGGCTAGATTACAAGTGGAGTGCTAATTGATGCGTTCACTAGAATGCTAAGTGTACTGGTGGTAGAAAGCCTAACACCCTACTCGCGAAAACCCAATCTCCATAAGCCCCTACACTATTAACCCCTAAACCACCAGCCCCCAACTCATAGTAAAACACTACACTATTAACCCCTACACTGTCAGCCCCCAAATGCAAAATAACCCACTAACATCTAAACCCCCTAACTTAAAACCCCCAAGGTAAATCAAAATAGACTAACCTTTACCAAATAAAACTAACTACCTTTAGAAAAATAAAAACTTACCTGTAAAAAAAAAATCTTACCTTTTAAAATAAAAAAACCTTACATTACCAAAAACAAAAAAAAAATACATTACTTAAAAAAAAAAAAAAACTAACATTACTAGAGAAACTAAAACCTAACAAAAAATAACAACAAAATTACCAAAAATATAAATGGGCTATGCCTATTCTAATACCCATCCCAAAAAAAACCCACCCCAAAATAAAGAAAACTATTGTAAACCTAAACTACAAATAGCTCTTAAAAGGGCCTTTTGTAGGGCATTGCTCTAAAGTGGTCAAGCTCTTTTAATAATAAATAACTACAACCCACCCAAAAAAAATAATCTAAAAAGTGCCCTAAAAAGAGCATTTGGCTGGGCAGAGATGAAGATAAGAAGATAGACCGCCTCCAGAAAAAAAAGAAGGACCACCAGTGGAATGAAGATGGAACGCCGTCATCATCATCTTTAGTGAGTACCATCTTGGGATTTAGTTTTTTTTTGGGTGTTTTTGATTTTAAGATCAGTTGTTTGTTTGTTTTTTAATCTGGGCAGTAAAAGAGCAAAATGCCCTTTTCAGGGCGCTTTTTAGATATTTTTATTTAGATAGTTCTTTGTTTTTTTATTTTTTATAACTTTTTGAGGGTGGGGGGGTTAATGTTAGAAGGCTGTAGTTATTTTTCTAAGAAAAAGAGCTTGATCACTTTAGGGCAATGCTTTCCAAAAGACCCTTTAAAAGGCTATTTGTAGTTTAGTTGTAGAATATTTTTTTTTATTTTGGGGTGTTTTTTATTTTGGGGTATTAGAAAAGGCATAACTCTTATTATTTTTGGTAATTTCTTTGTTATTTTTTTTGTGTTTTTAGTAATGTTATTTTTTTATTTTAATATTAATGTTAGTTTTTTAATTTTATAAGGTAAGATAAGAGTTTTTTTACTTTCACAGGTATTTTTTTTTAAAGGTAGTTTTATTTTGGTCTATTTTGGGTTAACTTAGGGGGTGTTAGGTTATGGGGTTTAGGTGTTATTTGGTTATCTTGCATTGGGGGCTGGCGGTTTAGAGGTTAATAGTGTAGAGGTTTAGTTTACGAAGTGGAGTGCGATAGTAGTGTACATAGGTAGTTTGCGATGTGGAGGGCTGGTGGTTTAAGGGTTAATAGTGTAGTGGAGACTTTGCAATGTGGGGGGCTGGCAGTTTAGAGGTTATGCGGGTAGAAGCTTACTTTGTGGCGGGGTGTATTGCAGTTTAGGGGTTAATAGTGTAAAGAGGTAGTTTGCAATGTTGGGGTGGCAGTTTAGGGGTTCGTATTAAAGCTAAAGGGACAGTCTAGTCAAAATTAAAGTTTCAGTATTCAGATAGGGCATGCAATTTTAAACAACTTTCTAATTTACTTTTATCATCAAATTTGCTTTGTTTCCTTGGTGGTATTTTTGAAAAGCTAAACCTAGCTAGGCTCAAACTGATTTCTAAAATGGTTGAAAACTGCCTCTTAGCTCAGAGCATTTTGAAAGTTTTTCACAGTTAGACAGTACTAGTTCATGTGTGTCATACAAATATCATTGTGCTCACTCCCGTGGAGTTATTTAGGAGTCTGCACTGATTGGCTAAACTGCATGTCTGTCAAAAGCACTGAGGTAAGGGAGCAGTCTGCAGAGGCTTAGATACCAGGTAATCACAGAGGTAATATGTGTATAAATAGAACAGTGTTGGTTATGCAAAACTGGGGAATGGGTGATAAAGGGATTATTTATCTTTTTAAACAATAATAATTCTGGAGTAGAGTGTCCTTTAAGTGCAACTGTTTCATCAGGACAAATGTTTCAGGTTGCGTTAAAGGTTGGAGAGGTAAATGCAATTGCATTGCGCGATCACATTTACTTTCAACTTGTAATACGAGCACATATATATATTATATATATATATATATATATATATATATATATATATATATATATATATATATATATATATATATAAAAAACACGGAAGGGAACTGCACTCTCATACCGGACCGGGTACACATCCCATGACCCTGCAACATGCTCAGCCCTGGGTGCCACTGGCACTCACAGGAAGCTGTGCTGTCCCCAGAGCCACAAGCAGTTAACCCCAGACAGGTCTGGGTGCAAGAACCATAGGGAAAATTACAAAACAAATTAATACAACACACAGAGAAAACCCAGCACTCACTTACAAGCTCTCAGCTAAGATTTAAAAGCAAAACTGGAAAGGTTAGTCACCGCATCTGGCCAAATGGGACAAGCTCAGGTACCACGTCAAGGTCCTCTCCAATACCTGAGACCCTAAAACAGCCACACAATGCAAGCTTTCAAATCCAAACAAACTGAAAACAAGGGAAGGGTGCACAGGAATATGTAACCACCCTAGACATATACAAAACACGGAAGGGAACTGCACTCTCATACCGGACCGGGTACACATCCCATGACCCTGCAACATGCTCAGCCCTGGGTGCCACTGGCACTCACAGGAAGCTGTGCTGTCCCCAGAGCCACAAGCAAGCAGTTAACCCCAGACAGTTAATTACAAAATTTTCCCTGTCTGGGGTTAACTGCTTGTGGCTCTGGGGACAGCACAGCTTCCTGTGAGTGCCAGTGGCACCCAGGGCTGAGCATGTTGCAGGGTCATGGGATGTGTACCCGGTCTGGTATGAGAGTGCAGTTCCCTTCCGTGTTTTGTATATGTCTAGGGTGGTTACATATTCCTGTGCACCCTTCCCTTGTTTTCAGTTTGTTTGGATTTGAAAGCTTGCATTGTGTGGCTGTTTTAGGGTCTCAGGTATTGGAGAGGACCTTGACGTGGTACCTGAGCTTGTCCCATTTGGCCAGATGCGGTGACTAAACTTTCTATTTTTGCTTTTACATCTTAGCTGAGAGCTTGTAAGTGAGTGCTGGGTTTTCTCTGTGTGTTGTATTAATTTGTTTTGTAATTTTCCCTATGGTTCTTGCACCCAGACCTGTCTGGGGTTAACTGCTTGTGGCTCTGGGGACAGCACAGCTTCCTGTGAGTGCCAGTGGCACCCAGGGCTGAGCATGTTGCAGGGTCATGGGATGTGTACCCGGTCCGGTATGAGAGTGCAGTTCCCTTCCGTGTTTTGTACATGTCTAGGGTGGTTACATATTCCTGTGCACCCTTCCCTTGTTTTCAGTTTGTTTGGATTTGAAAGCTTGCATTGTGTGGCTGTTTTAGGGTCTCAGGTATTGGAGAGGACCTTGACGTGGTACCTGAGCTTGTCCCATTTGGTCAGATGCGGTGACTAACCTTTCCATTTTTGCTTTTAAATCTTAGCTGAGAGCTTGTAAGTGAGTGTTGGGTTTTCTCTGTGTGTTGTATTAATTTGTTTTGTAATTTTCCCTATGGTTCTTGCACCCAGACCTGTCTGGGGTTAACTGCTTGTGGCTCTGGGGACAGCACAGCTTCCTGTGAGTGCCAGTGGCACCCAGGGCTGAGCATGTTGCAGGGTCATGGGATGTGTACCCGGTCCGGTATGAGAGTGCAGTTCCCTTCCGTGTTTTGTATATGTCTAGGGTGGTTACATATTCCTGTGCACCCTTCCCTTGTTTTCAGTTTGTTTGGATTTGAAAGCTTGCATTGTGTGGCTGTTTTAGGGTCTCAGGTATTGGAGAGGACCTTGACGTGGTACCTGAGCTTGTCCCATTTGGCCAGATGCGGTGACTAACCTTTCCATTTTTGCTTTTAAATCTTAGCTGAGAGCTTGTAAGTGAGTGCTGGGTTTTCTCTGTGTGTTGTATTAATTTGTTTTGTAATTTTCCCTATGGTTCTTGCACCCAGACCTGTCTGGGGTTAACTGCTTGTGGCTCTGGGGACAGCACAGCTTCCTGTGAGTGCCAGTGGCACCCAGGGCTGAGCATGTTGCAGGGTCATGGGATGTGTACCCGGTCCGGTATGAGAGTGCAGTTCCCTTCCGTGTTTTGTATATGTCAAGGGTGGTTACATATTCCTGTGCACCCTTCCCTTGTTTTCAGTTTGTTTGGATTTGAAAGCTTGCATTGTGTGGCTGTTTTAGGGTCTCAGGTATTGGAGAGGACCTTGACGTGGTACCTGAGCTTGTCCCATTTGGCCAGATGCGGTGACTAACCTTTCCAGTTTTGCTTTTAAATCTTAGCTGAGAGCTTGTGAGTGCTGGGTTTTCTCTGTTATATATATATATATATATATATATATATATATATATATATATATATATATATATATATATATATATATATATATTTCTGACAACTAGAATGTTGTTGTAAAATTCTCAATGATTATAACTAACATTGGGAACCACCCAAAACAGAAAAAGATTAGATTTTTACTTTTATATAAATGGCTAGATTACGAGTGGTGCGTTAACAGTTGCTCGTGGCAATATAAGGTTTGTTGAAGTTGAAAGTAAACACATTCGCTCAAGAGCAGTTTAATTTAACGCTCATTGGGTTAAAGTTACTTCAGAGCCCTGGTTAACTGTTACACTTGAATACAAAGTTGCAAAAAACACATAAAAAATACATTACACTCATAATAACACAATCTAAAAAATTAAATTTTGCATTAAAAAGTTACAAGGGCTCAAAGATATGGGGTCTCAGGTGTTGGAAAAAAGGACACTGTGTATATATATATATATATATATATGTGTATATATATATGTGTGTATATATATATATATATAGTGCATTGTACTACTTTGTAGTCAAGTAGCGGTAACATGTAACATCATATGTATGTAATATTCAACTATATCTACTATGTGGTTTCTGTAAATATGTTTCTTTCCAATGTTCTTCACATAGATGTTCTAAATATTTTTAAATAGATATTCATATGTAGCTGTATATATCTATACAATATATCTCTATATCTCTATATCTCTATATCTCTATATCTCTATATCTCTATATCCACATACACAGGTGGCCCTCGTTTTACAACGGTTCAATTTACACCTTTTCAGAATAACACCCTTTTTTCCAGTCATGTGACTGCTATTGAGAAGCAGTGCATTTATTAAATAGCCAGTAGGTGGAGCTATCCGCTTGTGTTGCAGCAAAGCCAAGCAAGCTGAAATTAATCAGTTTAACCAGACCGCAGCTATCGAGCAGATTTGAAAGGAACAAGATCTTCCTGTCTATAAATCAGTCCAGATTGGAATGCATTGAAATAACTTTTTGCAGAAAAATGCAAGTGAAGTCTGTGTTGTGTGATTATTGTATTAGGTTTATAATGCTGTTTAGCAAATGTTTTTGTTCATTTAACTTAGTTTAATTATATATTCTGTGTTGTGTGATTATTTTATTAGGTTTATAATGCTGTTTAGCATTTAAAGTCTTCATTTCAAAGCTTTAAAAATAATGTATTAGGTGTTACTTATGAAAATTTTGAGAGGGGCCTGGAACCTATCTCCCTCACTTCCCATTGACTTACATTATAAACGTTTTCGATTTATAACCATTCCTTCTGGAACCTAACCCCGGCGTAAACTGAGGGCTATGTGTGTATATATGTGTATATATGTGTATATATGTGTATATATGTGTATATATATATATATATATATATATATATATATATATATAATTTCACCAAAAAAAAAAACATTGTATGTGTATATATATATATAAATAAATGGCACCAAAACAGGGGGAAATCAGGAAATATTCTATATGTAATAAATTTGTGCAAGCAGTTCCAAATAGTTAATTTTCTTAATAAAAAAGGTAGAACTCTATATGCTGCTAAAGAGCCAAAGAAGGACAAGGCTGCACTGGTAATTACTTAAACCAAGCGTTTATAAAATAGGTGGTAAAGACTATGGGTCAGCCTTTACAAAATAAATGTGATATACCAGATAAGAGTCGTCAGATGAAAGACCTCCATATATGGATAATTCATACAAATAACCCCTACATGCTAGCATGTACTAAGCTGGCACCTAAACAGTCCATAAATTACTCCGGGCCCTTAGTTTAGTCACGTTCCGGTGTTGTATACAGACATAAACTGTTCCTGTGCTATCCTTCAATCCGGGCACTAAAGTATATCCACACGCTCCGGTAGCAAGGAAAAAGTCAGGTCTGGTGATTGTCACAAGGGACTATAGGAACTTCCAGCCATACAACAAAGAACATAGCATAGGGATGATTGCCGCTAGCAAGACTTTACACCGCACGGCTTACCTTCCCTTGACAAGTGCATAGGGAGAGTGCCAGATGGCTACAAATTACCACCGTGCTTCTTATGATACAGCGATGCAGTTGCTGATGCGGGACTTCACTTGCTGGGCTCGGTAGGAATGAATTCCATAAGCAGGTATAGACAGAGCTGCTCCCATGATACCCATGATACTCCACGCTGAAATTTACAATCCACACATTACGCGTTTCGTTCCTCCCTCTTCTGGGCTGGACTTAAGGCTTCGTCAGATGTATGATGATGCTACATTCCGTGTTGCTTAAATACAATTTTGTTACAATAAGAGACATCCCTTGTTGCTTTAAAGACACATTTCACAATTAGGTATCTTATATCAGGTACTTCAGGTTACATTTATGTACATACAATATAAAAGCACAGTGGGGTTGACACCAAGTATGTTCAAATTAGATAGTGTATGATTCATAGCAGCAAAATAATGTATAAAAACACACTTAAAATAAATTAGTTACAAATATGAGGCCTGTACATACTTAAAGCCACATATAAATTGTTAAGCAAAGTACATATCAGATACTTAACATTATACAGATATTATACTTAAAGATTCACAAAAAGCAGGCATATTAAATTTTTTCGTTAAGGCCAAAAGGGGACAATGTATTGAGTCTATACATCCAACGTGACTCATGCTGGAGTAGTACCTGATCAATATGGCCCCCCTCCTTTTAGGCCTAACATGTTCAATTCCTAGCACTTTAAATTGTGTAAAGTCTGAGTTATGCAGCATCTGGAAATGTCTCGCAACTGGACTATACTGATCATTGTCCTTAATGCTGTCCTTATGCTCCCTAACTCTGTCTTTCAGTTCTCGTGTGGTTTTACCTCATATTTGTAACTAATTTATTTTAAGTGTGTTTTTATACATTATTATGAATCATACACTATCAAATTTGCCCATACTTGGTGTCAACCCCACTGTGCCTTTATATTGTATGTTCATAAATGTAACCTGAAGTACCTGATATAAGATACCTAATTGTGTAATGTCCCTTTAAAGCAACAAGGGATGTCTCTTATTGTAACAAAATTGTATTTAAGCACCACGGAATGTGGCATCATCATACATCTGACAAAGCCTCAAATCCGACCCAGAAGGGGGAGGGGCAAAATGCATAATGTTTGGATTGTAAATTTCAGCGTGGTGTACGCTATCATGGAGGAGCAGCTCTGTCTGTACCTGCTTATGGAGTTCATTCGTACCGAGCCTAGCAACTGAAGTTCCACATCGGCAACTGCATCGCTGTATCATAAGAAGGTAATTTGTAGCCATCTGGCACTCTCCCTATGCACCTGTCAAGCGAAGGTAAGACATGTGGTGTAAAGTCTTGCTAGCGGAAATCATCCCTATGCTATGTTCTTTGTTGTATGGCTGGAAGTTCCTATAGTCCCTTGTGACAATCACCAGACCGGACTTTTTCCTTTCTACTGGAGCGTGTGGATACACTTTAGTGCCCGGATTGAAGGATAGCACAGGAACGGTTTATGTCTGTATACAACACCGGAGCGTGTGATTACACTAAGTGCCCAGAGTAATTTATGGACTCCGGCTTAGTACATGTAAACATGTAGGGGTTATTTGTATGAATTTTCCATATATGGAGGTCTTTCATCTGATGACTCTTTTATCTGGTATATCACATTTATTTTGTAAACGCAGACCCATAGTCTTTGCCACCTGTTTAATAAGCGTTTGGTTTAAGTAATTACCAGTGCAGCCTTGTCCTTCTTTGGCTCTTTAGCAGTATATAGAATTCTACCTTTTTTAGTAAGAAAATGTTATATATATATATATTTAGAAATAAATATAATTTATTTTGCTATGTGAAGAACAATGGAATGTGAAATATACATATTTCTTGCTTGGTTAGGGCTCTTGAGAGAATGTGCTTGGGTTAGATCAACTTGTTGGGTGTTGTTTCTCCCTACTTTTCATGCTCCATTGACTTAACACAATCATGATATTGTAACTTCAGTTTTTTGAGTGCATTTGGTTAACGCATGAGTGAAAACTTTTCTACCTTTAACTTGTTATACACAAGGTATCTGACGCATGCAAAAAAAGCCAAAGTCAAGCGCAGTAAGAGCGGGATCGATAAATAGCGCTCCATTTGTAATCAAGCACAATGTCAGGTGATCTCTCAAACAGATGTAAATTAAATACTTTTTTTCCAGTAAATAAGCAATTATGTTTTGGTCTCACACAATCAGGTAGTTTAGTGTTTGATATAGATGTAACCTATATTATGCCCCTTTATAACAGTCATTCCATGACATATTACTGAAAGATATTTTTACCAGTTATATTACTCAGCAACTTCAAGTAATAATAATAGGTTTACATGTGTGTGAATTTGCATTAAGAGGTGAGGGCGTCCTTCAGGATGTTGAAGTTTCTAGGGTGAGAGGTCTCAGTGGAAAAGGACAAGTGTGTATAGTTAGAGTCCTACCCTAGGGCTGAATTTTAGATAGACTGTGTGTAGTTCATCAGAAGGTCACATGACTTTTTGTGTGGTTAGTCCTTTGAGAGTAGTGTATTGAAAGGGCTTTGTGTGGTGGAGGCTCAAGCTTTAGATGAATAATTGAGATGGAGCTCCATAAGTAAAGGGTTAATTTTACTGGGAGATCCAGTAGTAGATAGTTAATTGTTCCGGGGATTGCTTGCAGTTGTGGGTGAAATTTAGACCAGCTGGGAAATTTAACTTCAAATGTAATTTATACTATCTTCTATAGAAAAAAATAGAGGAATCAATGGATTTACTCAGTATGCAGAGGGTTAATTTTAACTATATAGCACTTTATATTTGTGGAGGTTAAAATAGAGGGGCAAGTGAATCCTCCTGCTTAATACATAATTATTTTCCCATCAATAATTAAAAAAAGTTTAAATCTACACCGTTCCTCTGGTAATAGTAGTATTTATTAGCATCAGCACAGACAAATCCTGATATTTAGAAAAAGATGTCACTAGCCAGTTAAGTGTTAATGGAAGAAGTGTAGACGTTGGATTAAAATACTATCTTAAGGGGCGGTGCCTGGCCATGCAGGATGATGGATGCCTAATTCTTGGCTCTAATACCTCACACCCGACTTAAAACTAAGTAACAGGGTTTAACATCTAAAAAGTAGAACTTAAATAAGGGATATGACTCTCTGAATACCAACAGCAGATAACAAAAAAATAAAAGAACAGCTGATCTCCACATCACACCCAGCAAGCTGACAATTGGGGCCTAACTGGAGCAGTCTATGCATTGCCCTGAGTAGACCATGCGGTATCCGAGTAATTAACCTCTACCGGAATGGAGGAGTCTCTGGGACTGATATACCCCTAAATGTTAGCCTCACAGGAAGAACCTTAATAATACCATCATTAACGGATAGAATTGCAGCTTGGGACTGACAAGGATCACGCACAAGCAGATCCAGTAGAAAACACAAACACTATGCAGGTAGATATTGGAGGAGAAGAGGAGCCTCTCAACTCGCTGCAACCTTAAGTAACAGATCGTAACAGATCGCCATTACAATCTGCCAGGAGAGGGGTACAATAACACGACCCCACACGGCACAACATAGCCGCACCACAAGACAAGGTCAGTTCTATCAAGTTACACAGAGTACTAGATGCTGGCTGACTGCTTATTAAAAATAGACAAAAAGGGCTAACAAATAAACAAAAAACAAACCAGAAGTGCATATTAGAGTCTGAGGGACAATAAACCATTAAGAGAAGGGAGACCAACAAGTTCTTTGGCCCCAGATGAGGAACCTGTGCTTATACACATAAGAAATTAAGCATTTTCTTTGAGAAGCCACACACAAGCAAAGCCCTAGTTAAAACACATAAGGCAGTTTGCTGATTAAAAATCATACCTAGGCCCTATTATGCACCACCTTTATAATTAGGATAAAGAGTGCTTGGGGAGAAATTCATTCTAGTAGAAGAATAAAAAAAAAAGGAGAAAACTATCATTAGTCTACACACATACAGCATATCAAAAGATCCAGAAAGAAAATTGTCCATCAACAGGGCATATCACCGGACAAATTTATTCACTACCTGGAGTATATGAGACATATTCAACAGAAAAAAACAACAAGATGGACAAGATCACTAGAAATACTAACTTAACCAAATACCTTAAAGTGACAATACACAATGAAGAGACGATGGATCCTGGGCCTTCCCTATCTGCCCAAGCTGAAGCTGCTCAAAACTGCACATCGGAGCCACAACAACAAAGATTCCTAACTAGAGATGATCTCAACACTAATCTTTTCCAAAGAAGATATCAATAACTTCTTATCGGAAATGAGAACACTATTTGGGGACTTGAAAAAGGACATTAGCCATGTCAGCCAGAAAGTTCAAATACTTGAAAACAAACAAGAGACTCTCCAAAACAAAGTTAAAACCAACTCGCAGTACATTCAAGATCATGAAGAAAATATCCAGTTTGTGTTGTCCAGGATAGAGGATCTGGACAACAGAGAATGGAGAAACAACATGAGAATCAGGGGAGTCCCATAGACTGTCACAAACACATCACTAGGAGGATACCTGCAATCTCTGTTCCCCACACTGAAAGGAACACCAAGCTTACCTGACTTTCAATTGAGACTTACCTGTCCCAATTGCAAGGGCGCATAGGGCCCTAAGACCAAGCTCCTCACCAAAGGCCCCACCAAGAGACATCATAATCAAATTCCTTAGTTACAAGGACAAAGATGAACTATCCTAAAAAGCAAGGAATATAAAAAATGTGACACATGCAGGTGTCCCCCTACAAATTTTCTCCGATCTGAGCCAGATCACACTACAAAAATGAAGAAACTTCAAATATATTACTATGGAGCTCCAAGCACATAAAATCCAATATAAATGGGGTTTCCCAGATTGCATTATCGCCAAAACAAATTGGACACAAGCAATTTACCGAACACCGGCAGATCTACCTTACTTCTGCAAGACTCTTGATATTACTATCCAACCAACGGAACCACCAAGGGTCTCTCAACAAGATCCCCAAATACAGGAGGATCACGACAATGACCAAATCACTACCACATGAGAGACTTTTCAAGCAATGATGGAAAAGACTCTGGCATTATCAGGAAGACTCTGATAAGTATCACTTCTTGACTCTTATATGCTCAGACCTATACAGTGATATCCATGCTGAATTCCAATAATAGTTGACCTTTAATGTTTGTTTTTGCAATGTTCACTGAATATTTTATTGTTTGAACAGATTGTTTACAGCATGTTACCCATAAGCACATTCACCTTCCTCTAGAGAGGACGGTGTAGGAAAAAACGCCTTCCCTATACCCAAGACTAGACTTAAGCCCACTTGAAGCAAACCCTTAGGGATACATGTAGTGACTATGAGGATAAATGCTGTGGTTTATTGTTTTTCTGTTATCTAGTTAATATTGCCCCCCTATATGTTTGAATTTCCACAATGATATTCATGCTGATTCCTAATAATAGATAATCTTAAATTTTTGCTTTCACAATGTTCACTAAAGGTTTTATAGTTTCAATAGACTGATTGCAACATGCTAAACACAAGCACATTTGACCCCCACTAGAAGGGGCTGCGTAGGAAATAACACCTTTACTTTACTCTAGAATACCATTAATGGACTCAGTTCCACCTGAAGTAAACCTGAAGTAAACCTCTGTTGACTATCTTTTAGTGCAAATGTTCACAACAAGCTGTATACAAACATACTTACATAATTGAGAGGACAACAGGTCATACAGTCACCACACACCACCCCATGTAACTGCACCTCCCTTTTAAAGAAAAATATCCCAAATAACTGATATCATGACAATAAGACGATGTAATCATATGACTGTACCTGACTGGTTCAGGCCCATTTAGCCCAAACCACTACTTAGATATATTATCAACAAGTCGGGTGTGAAGGTACTGACCCAACACCTTTGTTTTCTTCTTTTCTACTACAACCAACTAGGTTGTGTTGCTGACTGAACCCACTTTCCCCCTTTTCCCTTTTACCCCAATACTTCCACTTTTTTCCAGCATGGGCATAATAGCTTTGACATTAAAATACAACAAACATACTACAGTAGTTACTATCTTACACCTGTGACTCTCACTACAGGATTTCTTGTCTTCTAGCAACCAGCTAAACTTCCTTCATCCTCTTCCCCCCCCCCTTTTTTTTCTCTCCCATACTGTCCCACACAAAAATGGAGAAACAACGCATCCATAACCTGACAGTTATGACTATCAACGCAAAAGGTCTAAATACACTACAGAAAAGATCCCATTTAATACGAGATGTCACCAGACTGCACCGCTATATAATATACATTCAAGAAACACACTTTAAGAAAGGAAAGGAACCAAAATGGCCTAACCCTAAATTCCTGATATCCTTCTTTGCATCGGGTCCCACAAAAAAAAAAAAATGGAGTGGGAATACTCTTTAAACACTCTTCCCCTTTACACTGATGCATACAGAAAAAGACCCAGAAGGTCAGTTTCTAATAGTAGTAGGCACTCTCTACAATAGACTGGTCATATTAGGCAATGTCTATTTCCCCAACAAGCAGCAAAACAAATTCATGGCTATTATCACAAACAAAATTGTAGAACTACAAAAGGGAGCACTGTTTCTCCGCGGAGATTTTAACCTTCCCTTAGATCCCCAATTAAACACTTCTAGAGGAATAGCGTCCTCCTCAAAGAAGATAATGAAACAATGCCATGCAGACTTGAAGAAATAGCAGTGCATTACACTTAGCAAATTGCACATCTGACGCGTCAAGACTATACTTTCTTTTCTTACCCTCATGACCTATATACTAGGATTGATTATCTTTTCAGTGACCAATCTACTCTAGCTCTTGTCACACACACATGAATACTTCCTATGACTTGGTCAGATCATGCCCCTGTGTTATGCAAGATGAGATGGCCCTCTATACCAGATCATCCTTTTATATGGAGATTCGACGACTTCATATTAGACAATCACATAATTAGAACAAGATAGAATCCACACTTAACGACTATTTCACCCCCAATAACATTGATGAAACACCAAAACACACAATATGGGAGGCCCATACATGCGTGCTAAGAGGGGAACTTATTAAACAAAAGGCCTACTTGGCCAAACAAACAAGAATCAAATTCACATCCCTGTTAACTATAAACTAACTGTTAACTATAAACCAAACACAAAAAGACACCTTAAAACTCATAAATTAGATTAGAACTCAAACAGACTAGATGGGAAATACAAGAACTTCATACAAAAGAGCATGAAAAAATAGCCCTTAAAATACAACAGACATTTTATGAATTTTGGGACAAACCAGGAAAATTATTAGCAAGAGCTCTAAAGAGAAAGCAAATGAAAACTCATATCCACTCCATTACTAACCAACATAACACCACATGCTCAGACAGTTCAGCTATAGCAGAGGTTATTCAAACTTACTACCATGACCTATATAGCTTGCAGAACCCTTACCACTTGTTACAGGATGGTGACACTCAATCAACCCCACCAGATATTGATGCCTACATAGATTCTATTGCACTCCCTTCGCTGATACAAGAGGCCATTGAAGTACTCGAAGCCCCCATATCAACAGAAGAAGTACTACACACTATTGAGAACATACATACCAACAGGAAAAAGCCCTGACCCAGATGGCTTTAGTGCCAAATACTATAAACTATTTAAAACTATTTTGGCCCCTCAGTTCCTCCATATTTAAGTCACTGGAGGAGTTGCAGGGATTCCCCCCCCCCTTCCATGTTAACAGCCCATATCACCACCATCCCAAAACCTTGAAAATCAGGCTAATCATCTGGAAAACTTTTGTCTAATCTCACTTCTCAATGTAGACATAAAAAACTTTGCCAAAATTCTCTCCACTAGATTAAATAATTTTTTACCTAATTTAATATCCCCAGACCAGGTCAGATTTGTCCCTGGCTGCGAGGGACAACACCATAAAGGCTACCCTTCAGATGAATTATGCCCAATGCAGTAAAATCCAGATGATAGTAGTATCAACAGATGCAGAGAAAGCCTTTGACAGAGTCAGCTGGAATTTTCTGAAGGCTGTCCTGTAAGATGAAATTTGGCCAACATTTTATATATAAGGTTTTTTCTCTTTAGACCATACCCTCAGCACAAGTCAAAACTAACAATATTTTATCAAATCTTTTAACATCACCAATGGGACCCGAAAAGGGTGCCCATTGTCACCACTTCTGTTCGCTCTTACCAAAGAAGTACTAGCACAGGAAATTAGAGAAAACCAAAAGATAATAGGAGTTAAAATAGGAGATCAGGAACACAAAATGTACTTATATGCAGACAATGTTTTGTTATCCCTTACACACCCACTGACCTCACTCCCGGAGGCCTTAAGAGAATTTAAAGATTATGGTAAATTGTCAAATTTCCATCTAAATCAGACAAAGTCAGAAATTCTTAACATAAACCTCCCTCAAGCAGACTTATGCCAACTCTCCACCATGACCCAGATGCGTATCCAAACACATACACTCAAATATTTAGGGGTTAACCTTACCCCAACAACAGACTCACTCTTCAAAGCTAACTATATAAGCTTACTTGCTATGGTCACTAGGGATCTCTCTTCATGGAGAAATAAACCAGTGTCTTGGTTGGGGAGGGTTGGGATAGTTAAGATGAATATTCTACATTGTGTATTGTATAACCTACAGACCCTTCCAATCCCACTCCCCACTAACTATACACATTGTTTACAGGGAGTAATGGAGGAGTTAATTTGGAAAGGAACCAGACCATGTATAGCAAGGCATACACTTTACCAATCAAAAGAAAGAGGAGGATTGGGAGTCCCTAACCTTTTGACATATAGACAAGCTATTAACCTTCAACATCAAGTGGAATGGTGTAATAATTTGCATGATAAAACATGGGTTCAGATAGGAAAAACAATACTTGATACACAAAATATAGGCTCCTTAAGATGGACTTCACCTAAATCTAGGCCCAAACTGAAAAACAATTTCCCATTCTTGAGGGAATTCTTTAAACAATGGGATAAAACCTTTGTTGATCACCCTCACATATCTTCAAACCCTTCCCCACTTACTCCTTATATAGACAATCCGGACATACCATTCATAAATGCACAACACATAACTTTGGATAAAACACAAATATCACAAGTACTTTTCCATAGAATACTAACAGACAAACAACTTAAAAAGAGAGAAGAATTGGAGAATACAGGTCTTTGCTTCACCTGGTATTTTCATATGCAATTACAACATTATCTTGCCTCACACAAAAAACAGGATAACCTAACTAGATCACTAACACTACTAGAATCACTCTGATTGATGCCCCAAATTCCAAAGCATCTAATTTCCATCACATACCACTTGATATTATCATATAAAGAGGCACCCTTACCTAGTTATATCAGACAATGGAATTGTGAACTAGCACATCCACTTAGTGACAGGGAGTGGGGTAGAGTCTTTCATAACCACACAAAAGCTTCAGTCTCAGCAAAAGTTCTTGAATCCAATTACAAATACCTCTCCAGATGGTATCTTACCCCAGACAAAATTAAAAAAATATATAAACAGACGGATGGGAAATGTTGACGCGGTTGCGGGAGCAGGGTACGCTTCTTCATATCTGGTGGGACTGTAAGCTCATAGAGCCATACTGAAAGTCAGTTCTAAATACAATAGATTCTAAACTAAACATTACCCTGAATAGACAACCCCAAACTACAAGAGAAACCAAAAAAAAAACCACCTTCTCCTCCTTATGCTTAAATCCCTAATACCTAGAAAATAGAAAACTATTGATACCCCTTCACTAATTGACTGGGAAAACCAAACTGACAGATATTTACAACTAGAAAGATTCTGTTACATGAGAAGCGACAACATTGAAATCCATGAATACATGTTAGAACTATGGAAACCCCCTGAGACTGATTGATTAGGATACAGATGAACAAAAAAGTTAACCCAACAGGCCACCATTATAACACTTTTTCCCCCCTCTTCTTTTCTTCTTCTTATACCTCAGACCTCTATCCTTCTTTTCCCCACTTTCAATACCCTCAATTGTGCCACATCTTGACATGTGCACATGCGTTTCTGCATGTCAGAATACATGAACGTTATCTGAAGTATACTTGTATACACAAAATAATTTACGTTATTGTGTTAATACGTTGTTTTTATATTATTATTGAAGTTTTCATACAATCCCACAATTCTGTACTACCTATGGAATGGACTATGTTGAAAGGATTTAAAAACCCACAAGGCTGGTCCTGGGATCTCATACAAAAGTAAAAGAGATGCTATTACAAAATTAACTGGCAGACTGAAAGAACTGAAACGTCCCATAGGCCAACTTCTGACCAATACGAGAATAATCTAGATAAGATCCTTCGGTTGTATAACTATTGTTTACCTTTATCAATTTACTGTTTTATGATTTTTCAATAAAGCATTTAAAAAAAATACTATCTTAAAACTGGCTCTTTTTCAGGAGTTTAAACTTATAAATTCTGGATATCTGAAATATTTAGTGCTAGGCTTTTTCAGTAGAATGTTACATCCAGTTTTGTAAATCTTGTGAAAGAATTTTTAAATATGTGTGAAAAAGGCTATTTTTTTTCACTATAAAATCATCAAAGGAACACTGAACCCAAATTTTTTCTTTCATGATTCAGATAGAGCATGCAATTTTAAGCAACTTTCTAATTTACTCCTATTATCATTTTTTTTTTCATTCTCTTGCTATCTTTATTTGAAAAAGAAGGCATCTAAGCTAAGGAGCTAGCAAATTTTTGGTTCAGAACCATGGACAGCATTTGTTTATTGGTGCTGTCCAATCAGCAAGGACAACCCAGGTTGTTCATCAAAAATGGGCCGGCATCTAAACTTAAATTCTTGCTTTTCAAATAAACATATCAAGAGAATGAAGACAATTTGATAATAGGAGTAAATTAGAAAGTTGCTTAAAATTGCATGCTCTATCTGAATCACGAAACAAAAAATTTGGGTTCAGTGTCCCTTTAAGATTATCAGTAAATTTCCTGGTAAGTAAGCACAGGCATTTATCTCAAGTGGAAAAAAAGCAATTCTAATTATCTTAAAACATATCCCAATCTTGTACGTCATCCAGCTTGATGAATTTACTTAAACAAAGACATGAAGTTAAACTTAAAGGGACATGATACCCAAATGTTGAAACACTTGAAAGTGATACAGCATAATTGTAAAACGCTTACTAGAAAATATCACCTGAACAACATCTCTATGTAAAAAAGAAAGTTATTTTAACTCAAAAACTCCTCAGTACCCACATCTCATTGTAAAGGACTTCTAAGCAGCTAAGGGACAGCTAAGGGAGTGAGCTTACATGCACATCTTATTTCCCTATTCAGTTTAAGGAGGTTTACTTCTCATGAGAGTTAAAGGGTCATGATACCCATTTTTTTTCTTTCATGATTTAGAAAGAGCATGTCATTTTAAACAACTTTCTAATTTACTTCTATTATCTAATTTGCTTCATTCTCTTGATATCACTTGTTGAAAAGCATATCTAGATATGCTCAGTAGCTGCTGACTGGTTGCTGCACATAAAGGCCTTGTGTGATTGGCTCACGCATGTTCATTGCTATTTCTTCAACAAAGGATATCTAAAGAATTGAGCAAATTAGATAATAGAAGTAAATTGGAAAGTTGTTTAAAATTGCATGCCCTATCTGAATCATGAAAGTTTAATTTTGACTAGACTGTCCCTTTAAGTGAAATCTCAAGAGATCACAGTAAAAGAGTTTATGACCTCAGCACTGCTGATGCTGATTGGCTGCTGTTAATTTCTTCATAATTTTTTTTTATTTTTTTTACCTGCAGCTGAGCAACAGCTAAAGTATATTTTTTTTACACTGAACTTACTCTGGTGAGCTGAGGAGATTGTGAGGTAAAATATCTTCCTTTTTTACATTGAGATGCTCAGGTGATATTTTCCTGTCAGCTTTTTACAGTTATACTGCATCAGTTTCAAGTGATTTAGCATATGAGTAATATGTCCCTTTAAGTAAATACTAGAAAACTAAAAGAAAGAGGAGAAATAAGATAACAAATGTTTGAGACTAATTTTATTTCCTAAAAAAATTACTTTAAGAGATATAAAACTCAAAATGTTTCTTTCATTATTCAGATAGAGAATACAACTTTTAAAAAGTTTTCAATTTACTATTATCAAACTAGCTTCATTTATGTTATTCCTTATTGAAAAGATATCTAAATAAATAAATAGTGCTGCCATTTAGTGCTCTTGCTAATGTATAACATTGTTGCTAAAATGTTGCCATACAGTGCTGCAGACGTGTGCATACTGCTTTTCAACAAAGGATAACAAGAAAACAAAGACAATTTGAAAATAGAATTTAATTGGAAAGTTGTTTAAAATTGTATGTTCTGTCTTATTTTTTTTTACTTATTAAGTTATATTTGCTGCAGCTAAAAGAGGGCAGTTTGCACACGCAAAGTTTTTTGTTTTTTGTGGTTGATAAAAAAATGTTTCTGTACTAAAAATACGTATTCTTATGAGATATGTAAACTGTGAACTGCAGGAGTTTCTCTTATCAGTCAGTGAGATTCTAGTACATAAAACAGTAGTACAAGTCTCACAATTTTGCTAGGATCCATTTAAATTTAAAAAGCTTTATATTTATAACACAATTAAAAAGGTCTCTTTCATTTGCCTGATAAAAACGTTTTACTTTCATAAGGTGGTGAGAGTCCATTATCCTTTACTCCTGGGATTCAGCTCCTGACCACTAGTAGGAGGCCAAGATTCCTAAACTTCCAAGAGCACTCCATCCCTCCCACCTCACTGGTATGACAGTTTTAATCTTTGCCTCTCAGGACAAAGGACAAAGGAGTTTGTCCTCTCTTTGCTTGTATGGTTAAAGGCAGTTCAACTAATTTTGCATCAGGAGTTAAAGAATACATTTATGATCCCCTTTAAAGGAGGTGGTATCCACTTTAGGAGTCCAGGACTCTAAGTCTTCTGAAGATAAGTCTGTCCCAGTCCCTGACTCAATTTCTTAGATACTAACCAAAGAGTGGTCAAAGCCAGACATCACTTTTAATCCTTCTTCTACTTTAAAAAAAAATGTATCCTCTATCCACATCAAGTGTGGAACATTGGGAACTTATCCCAAAGGTGGATGGTGACATTTTCACTCTGGCTAGGTGCACTACTATACCTTTGGAATATAGTACTTCTTTTAAAGAACCTATGGATAGGAAATTAGAGTCTTTTCAATGAAAGACTTTCCTTCAAGAGGGTTATTAGTTCAAGCCAGTTATTGTTTGTGTAGCTGCCGCTTCTACTCTTTGGTGTGATAGTATATCTGACAAACTTCAAAATGATTCTGTGGATGATGACGTTCTCAGTAATTTGGGGATAATTAGACCAGCCAATGCCTTTGGCTGTGATGCTATTGTAGACACTATCAAAATGAGTGGGGGGAAAAAATGGCACCATCTATGGCTAAAATCCAGACTCTTATCTCTTCCTTTCAAAAGGATGGATACTTTTTGGTCTCAATTTGGATGCTATTATTTCTACTGTAACTGGAGGAAAATTAGCTTTTCTCACTCATGATAAAAAATATAAAGGGAAAAACAGATATTCCAATCATTTTCGTTCCCTTTGTCAATGAAAGAACAAAAAACATTCTCCCTCTTCTTAAAAGCAAGATTCTAACAGATTATCTTGGAAATCAAATCTAAATTGGTCCAAGGCTAAATAGTCAAAGAAGCCTAAACCCTATTCAAAGTCTGAATGAAGGTGCGGTCCCTAATCCAGATCCTATTCTTGTAGGGGGGCAGATTATGCCTTTATCGGAAGGCTGGATCTAATCCAATCCTTGGGTGCTAAATACAGTTTCACAGGTCTACAGAATTGGCTTAAGAATAAGGCCACCGAGAGGAAGGATTTTTCTGCCTCATGTCCCAAAGATCACTGTAAAATATCTAACTTTCTTCCTATAAAATCTATTACCTTCTTTCATTGTGTTAAAAAACTGGAAACTATGGGACTGATTGTACCAGTTCCAATTCCAGAACAAGGCCAGTTATTCTATTCAAATATGTTCATAGTTCCCAAGAAAGAGGGCACTTTCAGGCCTATTCTGGATTTAAAACTCTAAAAAAATTTCAGGGTTCCTACTTTAAAAATGGAAATTATCCAATCTATTTCCCTTGTCCAACAGTGGCAGTTTATGTCCACAATAAATTTGAAGGATGCTTACCATCATAACCCTAAACACAAGGATCATCATTAGTTCCTTTATTTTGCCTTTCATAACAAAGATTTTCAGTATATAGCTCTTCCATTTGGTCTTGCTACTGCTCTCAGAATTTTTAAGAAGGTTCTAGGAACTCTTTTTTCTGTAATCCACACCCAGGGTATTTTAGTGGTTCCTTTCCTGAAAGATATCTTGGTACATGTTCCATCTTTACCTTTGGTAATATCTCATACCAACAAGCTTTTATTGTTTATTCACAATCATTGCTAGAGAATCAATGTTTTGAAGAGTTCTCTATCTCCTCAAACCAGAGTTTAATTTCTAGGTGTCATTATTGATTCAATAATAATGAGACTTTTTATGACAGAGCAAAGAAAATTCAAATTTCAATCAGCGTGTGTGAAACTTTATTCTATTTCTAACCCTACAGTAGCGCTATGCATGAAAGTTTTGGGTCTGATGATTGCTGCATCAGATGCCATTCCTTTTGCTCGGTTTCACATGAGATATATTTAGCTATACATGCTAAGTCAGTCGTGCAAGGATTATACTCAGCTCTCAAAAAATCACGTGGGATCAAAATATAAAGAATTCTTTATCTTGGTGGAAGAGAATCAGTCAATATATCTAGGAGCATCACTTCTTCATTCTTCCTGGACGATAATCACAACAGATGCAAGTCTCTCAGGATGTGGGATAGTATGGGGGACCAGGAGGGTGCAGTGAGTTTGGTATCCTCAGGAGGCAAATTTACCAATAAACTTTCTACAGATCCATGTGATCTTTAGGGTCCTCCAGAGCTGGCCTCTTCTGAAATACAATAATTTACTTTGTTTCCATTAAGTCAATGTCACAGCTGTGGCTTATATAAATCACTAAGGTGGAACTCAAAGTTCTCTTGCAATGAAGGAAGTCTCACATAGCCTATCTTGGGCAGAGAATAACCTCTGTGCAATCTCTGTGACTCATATGCCAGGGGTAAAGAATTGAGAAGTAGTTTACCTAAATCAACAATCTCTTCATCTAGAGTAATGGTCTTTACATCCAGAAGTATGACATCAGATTGTAAGTCTTTGGGGTAAATAGACCTAATGGTTTCACATTTGAACTACAAACTTCCCAGGTAGTTTGGATCCAGGGATCCTCAGGCATAGTCAGTAGATGCTCTAGCAGCTCCTTGGTCTTTTCATCTTGCTTACATTTTTCCTTCGGTGGTTCTTCCACCCAAATTAATATTTCAGATCAAACCAAAATAGGCATCTGTAATTTTGATTGTTCCAGATTGGCCACAAAGTACTTGGTATGCAAATATCATTCTGATGTCCAGTTCTCCTCCAATGCCTTTAAGACATGTATATGTATGTTTCTCTATGTTAATGCCCTTTGCAAGACTTTTCTTTTTCCAATACCTGATACCTCATATCTTTGAGCCCTTTATAACGCAATTTTTAAAATAATTTTTCTCAGTAACTGTACAGTGTAACTGTACTTTTTATTGCATTTTTTATGCTTTTTGTGCAAATTTTTATTCAAGCATAACAGTTAAAGGGACACTGAACCCAATTTTTTCTTTTGTGATTCAGATAGAGCATGCAATTTTAAGCAACTTTCTAATTTACTCCTATTGGCAAATGTTCTTCATTCTCTTGGTATTATTATTTGAAAAGCAAGAATGTAAGTTTAGATGCCGGCCCATTTTGGTGAACAACCTGGGTTGTTCTTGCTGATTGGCTGATACATTCATCCACCAATAAACAAGTGCTGTCCAAGGTCTTGGACTTTCTTTTTCAAATAAAGATAGCAAGAGAACAAAGAAAAATTGATAATAGGAGTAAATTAGAAAGTTGCCTAAAATTGCATGCTCTATCTGAATCACGAAAGAAAAAAAAATTGGGTTCAGTGTCCCTTTAACCAGAGCTCTGAAGTCACGCTAATCAGATATATGTTAAATTTAATTTTGCTCGAGCGAACGTGTTTACTTTCAACTTGTAATACATGTGCTACTTCCTATGCTCGCAATCACCCACGATAAACACTACTGTTATCACTCCACTCGTAATTTAGCCCAAAATCTGGTTTATACAATAATCTGCGTAACAGAATACTGTTTTTAATAAATTTCTTTATATTTGGTTTTACTCTATATTAAAAAAAGATAATTATGCACCCTTTTTTTATGCACAATTTTTAATTGAATAACAAATAGTTTGGGTAATTTTTTCAGTCCAGATACCAGTAGAGTTTCTAAAAAAAAATGAAAAAAAAAAAATGATCACATTACAAAACTCATGATTAGATAAAAAATAGAAATTGTGACGTGAAGCCACTTAAGATTTTTACAAATGTTCGTTTTTAAACAATTTGAGATTTATGTAATAATTTATACCTATTCTAAAGTATCATGCATTTGAACAATATGACTACACAATTAATAAAGGAGTTGAACTTTAGAGTGACTGCAAGTATTGAGCCCACCTAAAAAATAATAATAATAATAATAATAATTGCTTTGAATCTGCCACTTTTAAGAACTGTTTAAAGCACCACTTTAAAAAATGCAAAACAACAAAAAATAATACTGCATAAAAATTTTTAGTATTTGTATTCGTTTAATTTTTATTTTTATCTTCCCAAGACAACCTTGTCAGATTTTTAATAAAATGGTGTTTTGTTTTTTTGCATACCTGTTACCTGCAAGATAATTTTGAACATATCCAAGGAACATCTTCTAAAGCCCATTATACAATACTGAGAGTCCAAGTTACCATCACAAGAAATATGAGTTGAAATGTTACCTATGTAAATTGATTTTTTTCCCCCACCATTATAAAATAAAATAAAATGAAAAATAGGATGTGTAAAGATAATAAAACTCTAATTACACTAAGCACTTTGCAGAACTCAATGTTTTGAGATTTTTATTCAGTTTAGACTTTCTCTTTTGAATGTTCTGCAAAGCAGTGTATGAAAAAATACATTTTTTTAAATAGATAAAAATGAAATATATATATATATATATATATATATATATATATATATATATATATATATATATATATATATATATATATATATATATATATATATATATATATACAGGGAGTGCAGAATTATTAGGCAAGTTGTATTTTTGAGGATTAATTTTATTATTGAACAACAACCATGTTCTCAATGAACCCAAAAAACTCATTAATATCAAAGCTGAATAGTTTTGGAAGTAGTTTTTAGTTTGTTTTTAGTTATAGCTATTTTAGGGGGATATCTGTGTGTGCAGGTGACTATTACTGTGCATAATTATTAGGCAACTTAACAAAAAACAAATATATACCCATTTCAATTATTTATTTTTACCAGTGAAACCAATATAACATCTCAACATTCACAAATATACATTTCTGACATTCAAAAACAAAAACAAATCAGTGACCAATATAGCCACCTTTCTTTGCAAGGACACTCAAAAGCCTGCCATCCATGGATTCTGTCAGTGTTTTGATCTGTTCACCATCAACATTGCGTGCAGCAGCAACCATAGCCTCCCAGACACTGTTCAGAGAGGTGTACTGTTTTCCCTCCTTGTAAATCTCACATTTGATGATGGACCACAGGTTCTCAATGGGGTTCAGATCAGGTGAACAAGGAGGCCATGTCATTAGATTTTCTTCTTTTATACCCTTTCTTGCCAGCCACGCTGTGGAGTACTTGGACACGTGTGATGGAGCATTGTCCTGCATGAAAATCATGTTTTTCTTGAAGGATGCAGACTTCTTCCTGTACCACTGCTTGAAGAAGGTGTCTTCCAGAAACTGGCAGTAGGACTGGGAGTTGAGCTTGACTCCATCCTCAACCCGAAAAGGCCCCACAAGCTCATCTTTGATGATACCAGCCCAAACCAGTACTCCACCTCCACCTTGCTGGCGTCTGAGTCGGACTGGAGCTCTCTGCCCTTTACCAATCCAGCCACGGGCCCATCCATCTGGCCCATCAAGACTCACTCTCATTTCATCAGTCCATAAAACCTTAGAAAAATCAGTCTTGAGATATTTCTTGGCCCAGTCTTGACGTTTCAGCTTGTGTGTCTTGTTCAGTTGTGGTCGTCTTTCAGCCTTTCTTACCTTGGCCATGTCTCTGAGTATTACACACCTTGTGCTTTTGGGCACTCCAGTGATGTTGCAGCTCTGAAATATGGCCAAACTGGTGGCAAGTGGCATCTTGGCAGCTGCACGCTTGACTTTTCTCAGTTCATGGGCAGTTATTTTGCGCCTTGGTTTTTCCACACGCTTCTTGCGACCCTGTTGACTATTTTGAATGAAACGCTTGATTGTTCGATGATCACGCTTCAGAAGCTTTGCAATTTTAAGAGTGCTGCATCCCTCTGCAAGATATCTCGCTATTTTTGACTTTTCTGAGCCTGTCAAGTCCTTCTTTTGACCCATTTTGCCAAAGGAAAGGAAGTTGCCTAATAATTATGCACACCTGATATAGGGTGTTGATGTCATTAGACCACACCCCTTCTCATTACAGAGATGCACATCACCTAATATGCTTAATTGGTAGTAGGCTTTCGAGCCTATACAGCTTGGAGTAAGACAACATGCATAAAGAGGATGATGTGGTCAAAATACTCATTTGTCTAATAATTCTGCACACAGTGTATATATATATATACACACTCTAATTATGTATAAGAGTAAAACCCCTAGGAGAGCTAGGGAAACCATATAAAAGTTTCCAAATGGTATTTACCTAGATTATACATGCAAATGTTTTGAATATTTGTGTTTTAATTACTGATATATATATATATATATATATATATATATATATATATATATATATATATATATATATATATATATATATATATATATATATATATATATATATATATTATGAATATATAGCAATTACTTCCATGCATATTTATCTATGTAGCTTATATAATGCTTAATACTGTACATTTACTAAGCAAAATATTTGTTCAATTCTACCAGGGGAATCTCTTATTTGTAAAAAAAAGTTTTACCCATCCTATTTATTGGTTATATCAGTTTGAGACTTACATTTGCTTTGTGGTTGGCAACTACAAAGAAATGCAATATAAAAGTAATCAAGATTGTTTCCAAGGGGTGTATCCATAGACTTCTCTGAATTTAAAACGAAATGATATTTTTTAATTAAAAACATTAAAATTTTAAATGTAGTTAAACCAATTGTTATGCAAATACATACATAATGAATTTAACATAATTGTGTTTAAATGCTGATCGATACTATGCATATATTAAAACTTATTTTAGCCATGTTGTTGTATATAATGCCTAATATTGTGGTTTCCTATTGCTTAAGCAAGTTATTTATTCAAAAATCTTAGCAAAGATTTGTGAATGAGAAGCAATGTAAATTGCAGACACAAAATGGATTTTGAATCAAGAACTGTTAGTCTACTGAATCTTTTATTCTCCATCTCTCAGGCGGCACCTCCTATCATTATTATTACTTTACAAGCACTGACAGCTTCAATATGAAAGAGTACATTTGCTCAGAATGCCTTGCTTTTTGTACAGAATGCCCTGCAGATCTTTCCAGCAGCGCAAGTGCCAGTATCTGTGTGTTTAAAGAACAAAGATGGGTTTTAAAAATAGAGATGGGAATACCTTTTATTTTATTTTTTATTAAATGGTCCATAAACTTGTTTATTTGCAAAGTGAGAATTTAAATGCACTCTATATAAAAATATAACTTGGACAAGATGACTATGTTTGACCGTCCAAGTTTCTCCTTTGTGAGAAATGTGATTTACCATAATTAACTGAAGTTCACTATTTAAATTCAACTTTGGCATTTTATTGGCAGCTGCTATAATCCCACTGCTCTCTTTTTTGAGGATCCCTTAGAGTAGGAGGTTTCATTCTAAGGTTTGTGATGGCACCAGTTACCACTGTGCAAATACTATTCACATAACCATCAGCACGTTAGTGACCCTTAGCCAGACCACCATTTCCTGAGGCCCAGTAGAAAATATTTCCTTTCCCATAATGACCCTAGAATGTAAACAACAAAACAAAACTTTCCACAGAGAGCTTTATTTAAACATGCATGTTCTGTTTAACTGCTGGTCATACATGTTTTTTTTGGTTTTTTTTTAATAGTCATCTTTTAATTTCTATAGAATTTATTTACATTTTGGCCATTACAAATAAAAGAGCTGGACATTCTTCTACAAAATAAACTTTTAAAATATTAACAGATACATTAATACACATATTAATACAGTAATATAACAAAACAATAACAACAGGATGTACAGTGTACAGTTTTTATTTCTGGAGTAATTAAATTAAAGGAATTACATTTTTCATTTTTTCTATACAATGGTTATATTTATGCACAAACAAACAGTATAAGTGTAAACAATCACCTGTGATATTTTTTTGACAGATTTTTACAGTTATACTGCATCACTTTCAAGTGATTTAGCATATGAGTATTATGTGCCTTTAATAAAGGGACACTGTACCCAAAAATTTTCTTTCGTGATTCAGATTGAGCATGAAATTTTAAGCAACTTTCTAATTTACTCCTATTATCAAATTTTCTTCATTCTCTTGGTATCTTTATTTGAAACGCAAGAATGTAAGTTTAGATGCCGGCCCATTTTTGTGAACAACCTGGGTTGTCCTTGCTGATTGGTGGATAAATTCATCCACCAATAAAAAGTGCTGTCCAGAGTACTTAGATGCTTTCTTTTTCAAATAATGATAGCAAGAGAACGAAGAAAAAATCATAATAGGAGTAAATTAGAAAGTTGCTTAAAATTGCATGCTCTTTAAGAATTACAAAAGAAAAAATTTGGGTTCAGTGTCCCTTTAAGTAAAAGTCTCTTATCCTTGGTCTTGCGGAACCTTACCTTGAGGTACAAAACATATGCAAAAACTGTTTGCACACTATCTCCAAACTTAAATGAATTTTTTTTTATTAATACCAAATTTTAGATAAAGCTAACCTCACCATAACCTCAAAGCTCACCTGCCAGCATTTATATATGATGTATTTATAATGTCATATTGTGCACCCATACCTTTAGTTTCCTCTACAATCTATTTTAGATTATATCTAATGAGAAAACTGTCCTTATCTTTCACACCTGCATATTGCATAATAGTTGGAGTTACAAAATATACACTACCCCACTTGCATCCCTACACATAAGCTTAGTTAGACTTAGCCCAAAATATGAAATAGAAGTAAAGTTGGACTTTTTTCAAAATGGTACACCCCATCTGTATTAGGAAAGTTTAATTTTGGATTCTATGGCCCCTTAATAAGATTGGCATAAGTTTGCAAGGTGGTAAAGCAGATTTGCTCACTTAACCTATGAAGAGCTGCTTTGTAGACCTCTATGGAAACCAAATGATTAATAGTGTTTTTCTAGCTGTTTCCCCACTAGCTTATCAGACTGGCCAGATGCTATAAGAACAGATATGGTTTTATTTTTAATAAGCACATAATGTATATCTTTATTCATTTTTTAAAAAAGGAATAGATTGGTGTACAACATGAAAAAGACATTTCTGTAATTTTAATTTAACTTTGTCATCTTCCCTTTGGAGATAGTTCTAAATTGCTCTAACCTGGCAACAAACAAGTCGTATGCATCATGCATTGGCATTTGTCAGTGTATCTGTTGCATCTATATTTGTTGAGTGGGTAAATTATAAAAACAGAATCTGGAATTTGTAAAGAAAGGACTGGCATAATAAATTGCTAGTCAAATCAAGTAATCAATAATATGAAACAGTCCAATACCGTCTTGTTTTTGTCTACAATTTAATTAAACAATAAACATTATAGAGAATTCCTTGGCAGTAGAAGTGTTTTTGTAAAAAAGTGATTTAACCCATAAAGTCACAGTGTACTAACCTCCTGCAGACTCCCCAGGCTCTCAGTTGAACCTCCTCATAACCCTTATGTCTCAGCTAGCTTAGTTTCTGGTTCTATTCCTCGGGGTCCTCACTCTTGGTGAACAGCACCTGGGACAATATCTTCCAACCACAGATGTCCAAAGCATGGACCCAAGTAGCACTAAAGTTGGCAACCTAATGCTTCCACTACCTCTAAACTTAGTTTTAGGACCCCAAATAGCACATAATACACTCCAGATGGCTCTTTAGGAAAGGCCAGCAAGTTGGGCTCTAGTTCGCAAATTACTGAGCACAGCTGTTGATGCATTGGCCTGTTAATCCAGGAAAGAATAAAGGCCTGCCCAGTTGCAGTCTACCTCAGAATCCTCCCAGGCCAGCTCTGGAGTTTTCTTTGCCAGACTGGTGCCAGGGCTGATGCAGGCATCCTTAGATGGACTGCATCTTTGTCCTTTGTCAGCATTTTATTTCAGGTCACTATAAACACAAAATGATGCCTTTTCTTCTCATGAACACATTGAGCCTCACAGCCAGCCAGTCAGATTCTAGAGTGTCCTCTAGCGTAAAAGACATTGAGCTCTATTTCACAAGCAGTAATAGCTGCTTCAGAGTCCCAGCAATTCAGACTCACTCAGAGTGAGTCGGAAATGCTAGTTAAGTTGCTACTTAACTATCCACATAACCACATTTCTTTAGGTCTCTGATTGCAATCATCTTAATCAGATAGAGATGATTGACAGCCACTTCTTGCGAGCGATTTGCTTTGTGTAAACAAGGGGTGGCATTGCACAATCATGAGGCTCAGCAGATGAGGTTCAAGACCTCGCCCACCTGGCCTTTGGAGACCATGGTCCTAGTTTTCTCTTTATGGTTTCTCCCTCAAGGATTTAAAGTTGCAGTAAACATTAAGTCCTAGTGCTGCAACCATTCATTAGCTGTCAGACCTAGTGTACTATGCGTATTTATAATTGAGGGTGCCTGTAGGCACATGCCTACTCTGTCCAACTATAAAACCAGCCCTAGTTTCAATATGTGTTTAAAAAAATTACAATCAGCCACTATGTAAATATTATTTATGATTGTATTGTACTGTATTTCCATTCTAAAGTTGTAGTTTTCTTATATTACTCACAACAGGTACATTGTAAAAGTGTTACAAGTTATTATAACAACTGACAATGATCTTTGGAGGTGGGGTTTATGTTCTTGGAAAGATGCCAGAATAAAGCTTTGCTGTTGGAGAGCATGCACACATTCACAGCATTGGAAATAGAACTGCATTATCACTGTCAGATACAAGGAGTTAATTTATTTATTATATGTAACTTGTGGGGTTGGAAGGAAGGAATTTTTGCTTGCTAAATCCATTATGTGTCTCTTATCATGTCTGCACCTGAGTAGATGTATTCATTTGCATCACCATTTTGCCCCAAATCACTTAAAATAAATTATTATTTATGTTATTCAACTTTTAAATAATAATATCCACTATTACAATCTTTTTTAAGACAGTTCACTATTGAGTTATGCTTCTAGTATATCAATCCCTCGGGTTTATGCACTGGGCATCCTCGCAAAGGGGAAGTACCATCCAAATGCTAGGAATATAATCACTAGAAATGCTTAAAATAGTTGTGCAGTTTTTATATTGATAATATGTCTTAATGTAATTAGGACTTAGCATGTTTTAGTGATGGTAATTTGTATAGAAATGAAGGAAATACTCCTTGCTAAAGAAATTCCAATTGAATAGACACCAAAATTGGATTATTGCATTTCCATATCACAAAATCCCTTGGTGTTAATTGCTAATTAAGACAGACTGGAAATGTATTGAAAAAGGGTGACAATGAACAACTTTCACAAGACTGGATGACCAAGTCATTAATCAGCACAAAGTATTCATAATAGAGTTTTTTTGTAGCATGAAAATGTATTGATATTTGTGCTTTTGTAAATTTAGAGCAAGACTGAGCAATATCTTTTATTTTACTTTCTGAATTATTTTTAATACTTCATTTCATTGCAACTGGATAAAGGTGCGTTGGATTTTAAGTTTATAAAGCAAATATAGGCATGTGTAATGATAAAATGGGTTATAACTCCTAAAGATTATATTTAACATGTCTGTGCAAATTTATATCAATCTTTCCAGTGCCTGAGGCACGTTGCAGGCCATTTGGCACTGTGCATTTTGCCGTTTATATAATTTATAGTTGCAAAAGTGTGAAACTAAGAGATTTATTATTATGTTCACAAAATGTTTTCAATAAATAAATAGAACAGTAGGCAAAATCTACCATGTAAAAATATTATTTTTCATATCTGTTTCACATAAAAAAAATTAACAGGTAAAGGGAAAGGGATATTCCGATCAAAATTTAAATGCACATAGATGAATTACATTTTTTAATAGAAAAATATTTACAATATACATGTAATGGCAAAAATGCTTCTAGTAAAAGTTATCACTGTTTTAGTGTTAACATTTTTTTCTGCACGTGCATGTGAAGCATAACTAGATATTCTCAGTGAACCCACATTTTACATACTGCAGCTGCTCAGAGTGCCAGTGGGGTTTGTATCATGTCTGCAATTAACAGATTAAGTCATTACCAGATGGTACAAGCACCTTAGGTTCACTGAGCAAGTGCTGTGTTTAAAATGCTGGTGCACGGTGCATACTTAAATACACATTTGAAATAGCTATAGCTTTTATTAGAACTATTTTGCTAATTCATGTATATTACAAAAATGCTTCTGTTCAAAACTGAAATACATCCATGTGGATTCCAATTTTGCCTATAATTTCTCTTTAAACTAGGTTTATGCATAATGCATAAGTATCTAAAAGTAAGAACAATTAAAAAAATTAGTTCTGAAATGGATAATATAGCTACAAACGATTAAAATACATTTTGTCTTCAAGTGGAGGTATTTTTAAATCAATGAGTGTGAAAATATTTCATATAAACCAATAAAGATATATTTTAGTGACATATAAGAATGCCTGTCAATTGGAACGAGATTTCCTTCTAAAGTGGAGTCTTAAAGGACCACTGAAGTCAAACTTATAGTTTCATGATTCAGATAGAACATGCAATTTTAAACAACTTTTCAATTTACTACTATTATCAAATTGCGCACGTGCTTTTTATATGCACACTTTCTGAGGCATTGGCTCCTACTGTGCAAGAGTTCACAGTGTATAAGTATTTGCATTTTGTGATTGGCTGATGGCTGTCACATGATATTAGGGATTATGAAATGTAAACACATTTTTACATTTGTCATAAAAAAAATCTACTGCTTATTAAGTGATATTGCAGTATCTTGTTATTGTGAATTTGTTAATTAGGCAATTCTACTGTATTTAATGGTATTTCTAATGGTAGCCTTATGCATAACCCACGCATAGAGTATGGAAAGTTATCCCCTGAATCAAACACCTTTTTGAAGAAGAGTAAAGTCAAAATTAAAATTCCATGATATAGATAGAGCATGCAATTTTAAACAACTTTTCAATTTACTTTAATGATCAATTTGTTTTCTTTCTTTGTATCTTTTGTTGAGTCTTCAACAAAAGATGCAAAGAGAATGAAGCAAATTTGATAATGGAAGTAAATTGGAAAGTTATTTCTATCTGAATCATAGAGGAAATGTTTGAGTTTTTTAAACTTGAGATCATCACAAGATTGTGAAAGTGCTCTCTTCAAATATATTTGAATGTTTGTTTCATGTCAACTCTCAGTGGTTTCTCTTCTAAGGTGAGGCTGGGACACCCAGTAAAAGGGGCTGGAAACAGCAGACACCCCCCCCCCCTCCCCTGCATATGAAAAGACCCATTACACAACCAGGAGTCTGTAGACAGCAGTATACACCAAAACCTTTGGGACTTGGTTAGGTGTCTGAAAATCAGCACAATCTTATTTAAAAATAAGCAAAACTATACTTTTTTTTTTTTTTTAAAGGATCATCTGCAAAACATTTATGCAAAGAAAAATCTAGTGTACAATGTCCCTTTAACCACCTTTATTGAAGTCTTCCTCCTAAACAATTAAATTATTTTGTAGTAAAGAACATGTTCCTATTTATTTCAAGACAACATGCATGTTTTCCAAAATAAGAGAAACTGTGTTTTTGGTTATACTATTCTGGACACAAATAAAACATTCTTTGTACTTGGCACTAAATGTCAGATGCTTTATATACATTTCTTATGGTGTATAAAAAATGTTACTGCCTTTATTTCTGTTAAGATTATAATCTTTGTGGCTTTCTGAATCTGAAAAAAAAAAAAAAAAAATTGTGTTTGTAAGCCTACAGGCATAGTTTGCATGGAAACATACATTGAACAAATATTTTCAAATGCTTCTTGTCAGAAGTTAATTTTTTTGTCTCCAATGACTGTATCTGCATTTGAAGAAAAAACTGGGAGAAAATGTCCTTCTCACTTTCTTAAATCAGGCAGATATAATATTTAAAGCTAGGTTTATTGAACTAAAAGGTGTTCTTTAACATTATAATTACCATTTCCTGTATAAACAATAAAGCATTTGATCATACGTAGCTCAATAATTATTATTCTTTCATTTAATCTTCTAGCAAATTAGTACTTATTGAGTGAAGGCAGGGGGTGGTGTTCTATTATGATACTCACCATAAAACTCTGTAACACATTTATTGAGAAATTGTGTATACATTTGTAATAAAATACAATCAATTTCTAACAAATTTATTTGCAGCAGTAAAATAATGCTTATTTTCCCAAATACATTATCACACTAAAGCTGCAAATTCTTTTTTGCGTTACATTATTGAGTATACTACATTTTTGTGCGTATCAATTTGTAATAATAAGGAAAATAAGTTATTTCAAAAGAAGAATGAATTAGTTTGTCACTATTTAATTATATAATAAAAAAGCACTTAAAATCCATTAAACAAACACACGTTATTAAAATTAAAAAAGTAACAACAATTCTTAAATGTCTTTCAAATAATTCAATTCTGCAACTGCATTTGTTTCAATGTAATAATCTCCACTAGTTTTTATTGTTTTCAACATGGGAATTGGTTTCTTTTAAAGGGATAGAAAGGTTCAAAGTTGAAATGGGCATGGGGGCATTTCAATTTTAAGTAGAAGCATTTTTGCAATATATTTCCATTAACAAAAATGCTTCTAGTAAAAGTTTGTACTGTTTTTCAGCGGCATATGCACATATGCTGTGAGGGTTAGTGCACCAATATTCAAGCTCAGAGAGCTGGCGGTGTTGGGTTTTGTTTCTATGAAGACTTAATTGGTGCCATACAAGTCACTGCTCACTCTCTGAGAAGGAATATCTGAGAAGCCCCTTTTAGGGCTGTCACAGGAAGTAATGGACACCGCAGAAATGAAGTTGAAGGTAAAATCCTTTTTAAAATTATGAATAATACATATTGCAATGGTTTCTATTTTGTAGTAGCCACTGCTTAGTGCTTTTTGTATTACAACATTGAAACAGGGTATTTTAAATCCTTTTAAAATTGAAGCAGAAAATGTTTATCACACTGCTGTAAAGGTGTAAATATTCAGTGGCTGACAAGAACAAGTCATAGAACTCTATTAATTTTCATTGATGGAAATAGCCAAGCCCTAAACAAACTGTACGCATGCATATTTAGAGTTAGCATACACTTTTAATAAGATATAGGAGTGTAGAACTTGCACTACCCAATTCCCTGGACATGAATTCCTGGAGGAGACTTTTGTGTTTAGTGATGGTAAATTTCAGACTTTGAGAATGTTGCAATGAAAAATATATTAGTGTACAAGCAAAACCACATAATTATTTTTTTGAAAAAAAGTATATATACTGTATATATATATATATATATATATATATATATATATATATATATATATATATATATATATATATATATATATATATATATATATATATATATATATATATATATATATATATATATATATATATATATATATAATGAAATATTTGTAATCCTATTTGGTGTCTTCTGTTCCTCCCCTCTTAATTTCCTCTTTTGGCTGGGCTGTGACATAGAGAGCAGTCCCACCCACTCTCTACATAGGCTTCCTAAGGGCTGGACTTCAAGAATGTCATATGACACACATACTGATCATGCTTAGCAAAACCAAAATAGCAATACCAGCCCACTTTTCAAATATTTATTAATAAACTGGTTTTTTTTAACTAGTGAATGATCCACTCATAACCATCAAACTCCTGCACAATGTAAAAAAATTAAATATTTCCAAAAGCTTTAAATTGTCCTTTCTATTGTAAACCCTTTTAAACTTTTATTCATAATATCATAATCATTTTTTTAATAGTACTTCTTATTTCTTAAAAACAGTGTTGGGTTTTCTGGTGAAACCAGCAAATAAAAATAAGATTTTTGCATTTTTTAAATAGTGGAAAAAATATTAATAAGTATTTTCAAACCAGTGTTGATTTAAAGGGACAGTAAAGTCAAAATTAAACTTTTAAAACAATTTTATATTTTACTTCTATTATCTAAATTGTTTTTGTTTTCTATTGTTTTCCTTTGTTGAAAAGCAAAGTAGCCTAACCCAAGTAGCCTCAGGAGCAGCATGCACTACTGGGAGTTAGCTACTGATTTGTGGCTGCACATTTCTGCCTGCTGTCATTGACTCACCTAATGTGTTTAGCTAGCTCCCAGTAGTGCATTGCTGCTTCTTCAACAAAAGGATACCAAAGGAATAAAGCAACTTTGATAATATAAGTAAATTGGAAAATTGTGTGTTTTATCTGAATCATGAAAGAAAAAATGAGGTTTCCAACATCTTTAAATCTGATTGTTTTTCTCATTCTTTCACAAATCTCCTGTGACTGACCTTTTTATCAGCATTCCCCAACTAAGGATGAGTCTTATGTTATGAAAAATAAAGATAGTAAGCAATTGTAGAGTGTTAACCCCAATTTACTTAGGCCTAGATTTAGAGTTTTGTCGGTAACGACCCGCGTAGCTAACGCCGGCTTTTTTCTGGCCGCACCATAACAATAACTCTGGTATTGAGAGTCCACAAAAAGGCTGCGTTAGGCTCCAAAAAAGGAGCGTAGAGCATTTTTAACGCAGCTTCAACTCTCGATACCAGAGTTGCTTACGCAAGCGGCCAGCCTCAAAAACGTGCTTGTGCACGATTCCCCCATAGGAAACAATGGGGCTGTTTGAGCTGAAAAAAAACCTAACACCTGCAAAAAAGCCGCGTTCAGCTCCTAACGCAGCCCCATTGCTTCCTACGTCTGCACCTAACACCCTAACATGTGCCCCGAGTCTAAACACCCTTAACCTTACACTTATTAACCCCTAATCTTCTGCCCCCGCTATCGCTGACCCCTGCATATTATTTTTAACCCCTAATCTGCCGAGCGGACCTGAGCGCTACTATAATAAAGTTATTAACCCCTAATCCGCATCACTAACCCCATAATAAATAGTATTAACCCCTAATCTGCCCTCCCTAACATTGCCGACACCTAACTTCAAACATTAACCTCTAATCTGCCGACCGGAGCTCACCGCTACTATAATAAATGTATTAACCCCTAAAGCTAAGTCTAACCCTAACACTAACACCCCCTAAGTTAAATATAATTTTAATCTAACGAAATTAATTAACTCTTATTAAATAAATTATTCCTATTTAAAGCTAAATACTTACCTGTAAAATAAATCCTAATATAGCTACAATATAAATTATAATTACATTGTAGCTATTTTAGGATTAATATTTATTTTACAGGCAACTTTGTAATTATTTTAACCAGGTACAATAGGTATTAAATAGTTAAGAACTATTTAATAGTTACCTAGTTAAAATAATAACAAAATTACCTGTAAAATAAATCCTAACCTAAGTTACAATTAAACCTAACACTATACTATCATTAAATTAATTAAATAAAATACCTACAATTACCTACAATTAAACCTAACACTACACTATCAATAAATAAATTAAATACAATTCCTACAAATAACTACAATGAAATAAACTAACTAAAGTACAAAAAAATAAAAAGGACTAAGTTACAAAAAATAAAAAAATATTTACAAACATAAGAAAAATATTACAACAATTTTAAACTAATTACACCTACTCTAAGCCCCCTAATAAAATAACAAAGACCCCCAAAATAACAAAATGCCCTACCCTATTTTAAATTACAACATTTCAAAGCTCTTTTACCTTACCAGCCCTGAACAGGGCCCTTTGCGGGGCATGCCCCAAGAAATTCAGCTCTTTTGCCTGTAAAAAAAAACATACAATACCCCCCCCCAACATTACAACCCACCACCCACATACCCCTAATCTAACCCAAACCCCCCTTAAATAAACCTAACACTAAGCCCCTGAAGATCTTCCTACCTTGTCTTCACCCTACCAGGTTCACCGATCCGTCCTGAAGAGCTCCTCCGATGTCCTGATCCAAGCCCAAGCGGGGGGCTGAAGAGGTCCATGATCCGGCTGAAGTCTTCATCCAAGCGGGAGCTGAAGAGGTCCATGATCCGGATGAAGTCTTCATCCAAGCGGGAGCTCAAGAGGTCCATGATCCGGATGAAGTCTTCTATCAACGGCATCTTCAATCTTCTTTCTTCCGGATCCATCTTGCAGACCTCCGACGTGGAACATCCTCTTCTCCCGACGCCTACTAGCCCAATGACGGTTCCTTTAAGGGACGTCATCCAAGATGGTGTCCCTCAAATTCCGATTGGCTGATAGGATTCCATCAGCCAATCGGAATTAAGGTAGGAATATTCTGATTGGCTGATGGAATCAGCCAATCAGAATCAAGTTCAATCCGATTGGCTGATTCGATCAGCCAATCAGATTGAGCTTGCATTCTATTGGCTGTTCCGATCAGCCAATAGAATGTGAGCTCAATCTGATTGGCTGATTGGATCAGCCAATCGGATTGATCTTGATTCTGATTGGCTGATTCCATCAGCCAATCAGAATATTCCTACCTTAATTCCGTTGTAGTTATTTGTAGGTATTGTATTTAATTTATTTATTGATAGTGTAGTGTTAGGTTTAATTGTAGATAATTGTAGGTATTTTATTTAATTAATTTATTGATAGTGTAGTGGTAGGTTTAATTGTAACTTAGGTTAGGATTTATTTTACAGGTAAATTTGTAATTATTTTAACTCTTTTAGCTATTAAATAGTTCTTAACTATTAAATAGCTATTGTACCTGGTTAAAATAATTACAAAGTTGCCTGTAAAATAAATATTAATTCTAAAATAGCTACAATGTAATTATAATTTGTATTGTAGCTATATTAGGGTTTATTTTACAGGTAAGTATTTAGCTTTAAATAGGAATAATTTATTTAATAAGAGTTAATTAATTTCGTTAGATTTAAATTATATTTAACTTAGGGGGGTGTTAGTGTTAGGGTTAGACTTAGCTTTAGGGGTTAATACATTTATTAGAATAGCGGTGAGCTCCGGTCGGCAGATTAGGGGTTAATAATTGAAGTTAGGTGTTGGCGATGTTAGGGAGGGCAGATTAGGGGTTAATACTTTTTATTATAGGGTTAGTGAGGCGGATTAGGGGTTAATAACTTTATAATAGTAGCGGTGCGGTCCGCTCAGCAGATTAGGGGTTAATAAGTGTAGGCAGGTGGAGGCGACGTTGTGGGGGGCAGATTAGGGGTTAATAAATATAATATAGGGGTCGGCGGTGTTAGGGGCAGCAGATTAGGGGTACATAAGTATAACGTAGGTGGTGGTTGGCAGATTAGGGGTTAAAAAATTTAATCGATTGGCGGCGATGTGGGGGGGGCCTCAGTTTAGGCGTACATAGGTAGTTTATGGGTGTTAGTGTACTTTAGAGCACAGTAGTTAAGAGCTTTATGAACCGGCGTTAGCCCAGAAAGCTCTTAACTACTGACATTTTTTCTGCGGCTGGAGTTTTGTCGTTAGATGTCTAACGCTCACTTCAGACACGACTCTAAATACCGGAGTTAGAAAGATCCCACTGAAAAGATAGGATACGCAATTGACGTAAGGGGATCTGTGGTATGGAAAAGTCGCGGCTGAAAAGTAAACGTTAGACCCTATTTTGAGTGACTCCAAATACCGGAGTTAGCCTAAAACCAGCGTTAGGAGCCTCTAACGCTGGTTTTCACGGCTAATGCCAAACTCCAAATCTAGGCCTAAGTGTCTGATTTGCTGTATTTCAAATACACCCTTTCACTGTATAACCTCTACCGGCTCCCAGAAGAGTACCATAGTACCCGTGTGCCTCCCAGACCTTAGTCATCTACTTATCTGCTTATCTGCTCAGGGTCTCCAGTGAAGAGGTGCTCGGCTCTCCATGCGGTACGCTGGATGTTTTACTTCTCCTCCTCTCTCCGCCCTTGCATCTGGCATTGCAGACTGGCCGGGCTACCATGAGCGCTCCAATGATGTCATCACCAATTGCGGAAGCCAAGTGGGAACAACCGGGGCTGGCAAAAGAAATTCAACTGTGCTGTGGCTATGGATCTTCTGGGTGATATGAGTACAAAAGTAGAAGAAACGGATGATCCACTCCTCAGAATAAAGTAAAAACAAACTTTATTATTGAATCTTTAAAAACAAATAAGGAAAGCTCCCAAGCATGTCACAAAGCAGGCGCAGCACTGGGGCTTACACATTTCAGCTGTGTAGCCATATTATTTGCCATAGCCATTAGCCATAGCCACTATTACTTGTATAGCGCTGCATAATCTGTTGGCGCTTTATAAATACGTGATAATAATAATAATAATAATAAATAGCCTATAGTGCCGTGCCTTGCGTTTCTATTTAAAACAGCAAGAAAAATGTTGATTGGCTGTAGTTAAGAGCATAATTAAAATAACATAACACCTGCTGAATATTTAACTCTTGCCCTGTTAGTTGCTCGCCTTGGGATTAGAGGAAACAAATTTGGATACAGAAGCAACTTCTAAAAGTACATTTGACACACATACAATAAATACATTTCATGTATAATCAATTTCCTATCAAGAGGAACAGATTGTTACTTATTGTTGTGTGATACATTGTGGAACACATAACGAAAATACAGAATTACTATTCTTCTAGGGGCTTTATATTTAAACCTGTTCTTGTATGAAAAATAAAGAAACAATGTTTACTTTGATAAAATCAATCGCCTAGATTACGAGTTTTGAACTATAGAGGGTGCAAAACGAACGCAACAAAAGTTGCGTTATTTCACCCTCCATAGCGCTGCCATTACAAGTTTTTTAAAAACCCGCCTTGTGCGTGCGATATAGTGGCGATAAGCTCCATACTGCACAAAATCCAAGGGCTTCTTTGACATGCTTGTGCATGCTTTCCCCATAGAAATCAATGGGGAGAAGGTGTTAGAGAAAAAACTAACACCTAAAGCGCGGAATGGCGATCGCCGTAACGCAACGCCATTGATTTCTATGGGGAAAAAAGTTATGTTTAAACCTAACACCCTGGCATAAACACCTAGTGTAAACACTCCTAATCTGCCGCCCCGACATCGTCGACACCTAAATAAAGTTATTAACCCCTAATCTGCTGCTCCTGACATCGCCGTCACTAATAAAAGTTATTAACCCCTGTTCCACTTCTCCCCGACATTGCTGCCACTATAATAAAGTTATTAACCCCTATTCCCTCGCACCCCAACATCGCTGACACTATAATAAAGCTATTAACCCCTATTCCATTGCTCCCCGACACCGTAGCCTTTAAATAAAGTTATTAACCCCTAAACCTCTGACCTCCCACATCATCGCAACTAAATAAACAAATTAACCCCTAAACTGCCAGCCCCCCACATCATAAAAAACTAAATTAAACTATTAACCCCTAAACCTATCACCCCATAACTTTGTATTAAAATTACAATATCCCTATATTAAAATAAATAAAAACTTACCTGTGAAATAAAAAAAAAACTAAGTTTAAACTAACAATTAGCCTAACATAACTAGTATACTAAAATTAAAATAACTACCAATTAAAAAAAATAAATTACACATTAAAAAAAAAACTATCACTACTAAAAAAAATTAAAATCTAAAATTACAAAAAATAAAAAATACTAAATTAAAAAAAAATAAAAAACACTAAATTACAAAAACAAACGAAATTATCCAAAATAAAAACAATTACATCTAATCTAATAGCCCGAGAAAAATAAAAAAGCCCCCCAAAATAAAAAAAACCTAGCCTACAATAAACTACCAATAGCCCTTAAAAGGACCTTTTGTAGGGCATTGCCCTAAAGAAATCAGCTATTTTACCTAAAATGAAATACAAAGACCTCCAACAGTAAAACCCACCACCCAACCAACCCCCCAAAATAAAAAACCTAACTATAACACAAACCTACGCTACCCATTGCCCTAAAAAGGGCATTTGTATGGGCATTGCCTTAAAAGGGCATTTAGCTCTTTTGCATTGCCCTGAAAAGGGCATTTAGCTCTTTTAAAAAAGCCCAAACCCTAATCTAAAAAAAAAACCCTCCCAAAAAAAGTTAAAAAAAACCTAACACTAACCCCCGATGATCCACTTACAGTTTCTGAAGTCCGGACATCCAGGCAGCAATGTCTTTATCCAGGCGGCAATGTCTTCATTATAGTGGCGAGTTTTTCATCCATCCAGATGGCATCTTCTATCTTCAGCCTGGCAGTGCGGAGCGGGTCCATCCATCAAGACGTCCGGCGCAGAGCGTCCTTTTCATACGGTCACTGCCGTACACTGAATCTTCAATGCAAGGGAGCCTTTTCAAAATGGCGTCCCTTGCATTCCTATTGGCTGATTTGATTTTTTAAATTCCAATCAGCCAATAGGATTAGAGCTACTGAAATCCTATTGCCTGTTTAAATCAGCCAATAGGATGAAAGCTACTGAAATTCTATTGGCTATTAAAATCAGCCAATAGAATTTTAGTAGCTCTCATCCTGTTGGCTAATTTGAATAGCCAATAGGATTTCAGTAGCTCTCATCCTATTGGCTGATTTGAATTTCAAAAATCAAATCAGCCTTTAGGAAAGCAAAGGGACGCCATTTTGAAAAGGCTCCCTTGCATTGAAGAAGTCTTGAAGGATGGACCCGCTACGCCGGGATCTAGATAGAAGACGCAGCTGGAATGAAGATAGAAGACGCCGCATGGATGGATGAAGACCTCGCCGCCTGGATGTCCGGACTTCAGAAACTGTAAGTGAATCGTCGGGGGTTAGTGTTAGTTTGTTTTGTTTTTTACTTTTTTTGGGTGGGTTTTTCTTTTAGATTAGGGTTTGGGCTTTTTTAATTTCATTTGTTATTTTTTGTAATTTAGTATTTTTTATATTTTGTAATTTTAGTTTTTTTTTTTTTTTAGTAGTGTTAGGTTTTTTTATGTGTAAATTAGTTTATTTAATTGGTAGTTCTTTCATTTTAGAATAATAGTTATTAGGTTAATTGTTTGTTTATTTTAAAATAGGGATATTGTAATTTTAATTTAAAGTTAGGGTGTTGTTAGGTTTAGGGGTTAATAGTTTAATTTAGTTTTTTGCGATGTGGGGGTCTGGCGGTTTAGGGGTTAATAAGTTTATTAAGTGGCGGTGATGTGGGAGGCCAGAGGTTTAGGGGTTAATAACTTTATTTAGCGGTGGCAATGTCGGGGAGCGGGGGGAATAGGGGTTAATAACTTTTATTAGTGGCGGTGATGTCGGGAGCTGCAGATTAGGGGTTAATAGGTAGTTTAGTGTACTTTGTAACATTTTAGTTATGAGTTTTGTGTAACAGTTTTGTTGCGCAAAACTCATAACTACCGCTTTCAGATAGCGGAACGGATCCTGTTGGTATAGGCTGGAACGCAAGCATTTTAGCCTCACCGCACAACCTGTAATACCGGCGCTATGGAAATCCCACGCAAAAACGAAATTTTTTTGAGTGCAGGGATTGACGTTGCATTGCAGGCTAAAATGCTTGCGGTATAGCTATACCAACACAACTTGTAATGGCTGCGTTATGGTTTTTATGTTCAAATGGCCATTTTTTCAGCGTTAAAACCATAACGCAAAACTCGTAATCTTGGTGAATGTGAACTATTGACATACATAATAATTAATTTAGTACAATCAAAATGGAGGTTTAAGAAATTCCCCATTTTGGGACAGATTAAAGTGGAGCGTAATTTAACGCTCCCTTTCAAGTAGCAATCATATTACAAGTTGAAAGTAAATAGTTTTTGTTTGCGCACTACCCTAACAACGATAAAAAGGTCGAACTTCAAATATTGCGTACACGGTAACCTATTCCCTGCAAACCCATATGCATGTTTTCAAGTGCACTAAACCGACATGAAATATTAACATTTCACATTCCAATGTTCTTCACATAGAAGAACATGTTCTTTTATTTATAAATACATATTTCTACACACACATATATTTATATATCTTTATTTACATAAAGCAAAAAGGAGGAGATAGAAAAAAACATAACAACATTCTCAATTGACAGTAAATCAAAAATAATTCTTCATTGACAATTTTAGTTGAAATAATTTTTATTGCGGACAAATCAAAATGAACAGTATGCAAAATACATTCAGAGACATTCTAGCATTGCATAGGCTAATAGTGTCCACATTTCTCTAGAAGTTGTATAATTTCCCATGACAATGCCAGATATAAGAGTTTTCTTTAATTTTGCGACTAATTTTTATACCTTACAAAATATAACCAACATAATAAGAACAAAGATATAAACATTATTAGTCACTTAACAAAAATTTTTGTTAATACAATACAGCTCCCGATTCTCCCACAGATCTTCCCTTTTAATATTTCTCTATGATTCTCAATCTTTTCCTCGCATCTTCCAAGACTACTTTGACATTCATACATTATGGCCCTCAAGTAACCAGTAGAACCAGACCTTTTTTGTAAATGTGCAGCTGTTTCATACCTTGCATAAGTGCTCTTAATTCTAGTCAAAATCTCTGACCATTCTGGTGTCCCTATTATCCAATGTTTGGCTATACTAGTTTTGACAATAGTAAAGATAATTCTGGAGAAAGTATTAATATGTGAGTTGTACCTACTATCTTTTGCATTTAGCAGGGCTTGTGGGGCTGTTACTGAGATTTGTTCCCCAAGTAATTTACTTAGTAAGTCAGAAGTTTTTAACCAAATATCCTTAACTTTTGGACACCACATATGTATGTATGTTCCTTTAGTCTGACAACCTCTGTAACAATTTTGGGAGCTTTCTTTGTTTGAGTGTGCCAACCGTGTTGGAGTGAGATACCATCTAAACACTTATTTAATGGAATTTTTCATTAGGTCAGCACTAAGGAGGCCCTTCCCAGATTCATATGCTAGTTTGTTCCACACATCATTGGATATATCTTTTGCTAAATCTGTCTCCCATTGTGGCACAATGGAAGATTTATAGTTGGTTCTGTATATGTATGAGATTACTTGTTTTGGTTTGTTTGAGGTGCTGCAATAACTTTCCAAGGCAGTAATCTGATCCCCTCTATAGTATGTATTATAATTGTGCAAGGCCGACATGATATGTAGATACAGGAACCAATGTAGATGTATGGGATTCAGTTTATCTTGTAGTTGCATAAAAGTTAGGGGTATCCCTTTTTGTAAAAAATAAGCCACCATATAAAGACCCTTGTTTTCCCATTTATCTATAAGTGTTTTGCTATCTCCCGGAATCAAGACTTTTAGGGGCGTTATCCTGGTGTATTCTGGTAGTAGCTTATCCATTTTTGTAGATTTCTTCCATTGTTGTGTCAACAATACAGCAGCCTGAGGGCAAAACCTATTTCCCTCTTCCAATCTACTAGTATCCCAGAGGAACTCCTCCAGTGAGACCAATCCCCCCGCATGGCTGCTTCTAGCTTTGGCCAGATAACATCACCACCCCTCCTACCCATTAAAAAATTCTGTGCCAGTCTGGCTGCCTTTTAATAATCCCACAAATTTGGTACTCCACTCCTAATTGTCGATGTTGAGTAAGAACTCGGTGGGAGATTCTTGCTTGTTTATTTCCTCTCAAAAATCTAAGTATCCCTGATTGAAGTGACTCTAAATCTTTTTTGCTGACTTTTATTGGCAGCACTCTAAACAGATACAAAAACCTAGGAAGGGCATTAATTTTAATGGAATAAAGTCTCCCGTACCATGAAAAAGTGTGTCTCTGCCACTTGGAAATGTCTTGTCTGATTGTTATAAATAATAGGATATAGTTTGCCTGATATAGTTGGTCTTAGTTAGATGTCAGTTTTATACCTAAATATTTTATGTGTTCTTTTGCCCACGGAAAATCAAAATTAGTTTCAATAAGTTTTTTCGTTGTTCACGGGATATCTACTTCCAAGGCCTCGCACTTGTCTATATTTATTTTATATCCTGAGATACTTGAGAATGTGTGTATGACGTCATATACGTTGGGCAGAGATATCAATTGTTTTGTCAAAGTTAATGATTTATCATCTGCAAATGGAGTAATTTTGTAGGAAATTCCACCTACCTCTAAACCTGTGAAGTCAGGTGCTTTACAAATGATCTCTGCTAGAGGTTCGATGCACATTGCAAAGAGCAGGGGGGATAATGGGCATCCTTTCCTGGTTCCATTTAAAATATTAAATGTTTTTGATTGGGGGCCAATTTCTATGACTTAGGCTGTGGGGGATGAATATAATGCTTTGATAATTGAAATAAAAAGGCCATCAAGTCCCATTTTACTTAGTGCTGAAGTCATGTAATTCTAGTCTACTCTGTTGAATGCCTTCTCTGCATCTAATAATAATAGCAGAGAAGGCACCCTATGAGCACTGAGGTAATCTATGACTGCAATCAGTCTCCTTACAGTATATGGGGCTTCCCTATCTTTAATAAACTACACCTGGTCTGGGTGAATCAAGTCTGGTAAAATTTGTTTTAACAGGTTATCCAAAATCTTAGTTACTACTTTAATGTCTTGTTTGATAAGAGAGATTGGACTGTAACTTGAGCATTGTTTTTTATTTTTTCCTGGCTTGGGAATCACTACAATTTTTGAATGAAGGAGGTCTTTAGGTAATTGATGACCTTCCAGAATATGATTAGCAAATTGTGTCAGGTGAGGAATTAGGGAGCTAGCAAAGAGTTTGTAATATTCACTTGGTAGACCATCCGGTCCCGTGGCTTTTCCTGTTTAAAGTTTTTTTATGGCCTGTGAGACTTCATTATGTGTGATTTTAGCATTTAATCTGATGTTATCTGCTTTTGAGATTTGTTTCAAGTTAGCTTTGTCTAGAAAAGTATCCAAAAGTTTGTGTCTTCAAGTTTCATTCTACCTTCTTCCCTTAGTATAAATTGCTGTAATAAGATGCGAAAGAATCAACTATTTCTTGAGGGTGAGATGTGTCCTGACCATCTAGGTTTTGTAAGATTGGTTTAGTAACTGCCATATAGCTATCTCTAATCTTTTTTGCTAAGTATTTTGTCTGGTTTATTGGCATACAAGAAATAGTTTGTTTTCAATCTATGGGCTAGTTTCACTGATTGTTCATTAAGTATTGTGTTTGATCTGTGTCTTTTCCCTTAAAGCTCATGTAGTAAAGTGGAAGACTGTCCTTTTGTGATTTTTTTTTTATGTTTTCTATATCAGTATATAATTGGGAAGTGATGGAATTAGTTTTCTTTTTATAGTTTGATTTCTCTTTTATTAGCAAACCCTGTATTACTGTTTTGTGGACTGCCCAGACTGATATCAGAATTACAGTAGTTCCTAAATTTATATTCCAATATTCCTCATTGCTTGTATTGTGTCTTGTTTAACCTTTGGGTCTCTAAGACAAGAGGGGTCATATGTCCATGATTGTGTTCTATTGGGGTCCCGTATTCCATTTAGTTGGATTTGTGTAATATAGTGGTCTGACCAGGTACAGGTGTGTATGTTAGCTGAAAGGAGAGTCAGTCTGAGTATTTGACTAATCATAATGTATTCTAGTTTGTAGTAGCTGTTATGAGCTGCTGAAAAATATGTTGTTTCAGTTGTAATTCCGTTAAGTGTTTTCCACGAGTCTATCAGAGCATGAGGTGAAAATTTTTCAAAGATTTTATTCACTACTGTTCTCAATCTAATTTGTTTTTTGGTGGGATGTAGGTTTGAGGTACACTTTAATGCTTGCAAATCAATATTGAAATCATCAGCTAATATAATCCTCATTTGTGACCAGTTTGTTAGGGGGTGGGAGATATTGTGAAATAACATTTCTTATTTTTCATTTGGGGCATATATGTTGCAAAATAAGAAATCAATTCCCTGAATCTGGCCTTGCACCAATAGGCACCAGCCCTCCTTATCTGATTTGACGTGGTTGAAAAGTAGCGATGAGTGTATCAAGATCGACACTCGCCTTTTTTTTTAAATTTGTGGTTGAGTGAAAATGTTGTTTGAAATCCCTAGACAGTATCTAGGTATGTGGGATTTTATGAAGTGGTTTCTTGTAAGTACTGTATAGAACTTTTGTTTGGAGTTTATTATATTGGGTTAGTGATGTGCGTCTTTTGATATCAGAGTTCAGGCCTCTCGCATTGTGGGAAATTAAATTAAGTCTTGGGAGGGCCATAGTTGTTTTCTATTTTTTTAAAGGTAAGCAGTAAGAACTCCTTAGTAAACCCCCTACATAAAAGAGAAAGTCCTTGCTTCTCCCAAGAGTCTACGTTGGAAGATTGAAGAATAGGTGTATTTCTTATAGTGACTATCACTCATTTGAGCAAAGAAAAAAACATAACCATTGTAGCATGAAAACATTAGCAGCAACATGAACAATAAAATGTTCATACATATATGAGAACATTTTTTTTTAGGGTTAGTACAGTATACACATAACAAGACTTAATGGCAATTTGACTAAATAGCATAAGATTTCATAATAATATAATATATAATTAGAAACAAGAACAGTTCTGGGCTCCTATAGAACCCTTATTCATAAAATTATACATACACTCACATGAACATCAGTTGGTGCTTTTCAGGTTTTAAACTTTTTCCTCGAAAACTTTGTCCAATTAGACTTTTGTGCCAACAACTCTAGACCTTTAGATAAGTTCGACTGTGCCGGGGAGTCATTTTGTTGCATATACGGTACCTCCAACTCTACATATTTGCAGACCTCGGTAATGTCTTGCTCTGACTTGAGAGTGATTAATTTACCTTCTTTGGAGATATATAATGCAAATAGAAAGCTCCATCTCTATATGATTTTGTGCTTCCTCAGGAGGGAGGTAAGCAGGCGTAGAGACTGTCTGTGTTGTAGGGTCCTGATACATAGATCCTGGTAGAATTGGATGACGTTTCCCTGGAATTTGAAGGTTGGATGTTGTGTAGCAGCTGTCATTTTTTCTCTGTCAGTGTAGCGTAGCATCTTGACAATGACATTGCTGGCCATATGGGCTCTTTCCATCAAGAAATCAAATTCACCATTGTCCCCTGTAATAGATCGAAAGAACTGTGCCAAGTAGGAGACAAGCTCATTTGCTAGTACGCTCTCTGGGATTCCTTTGAGCCTGATATTATTTCTCCTACTTCTATTTTCAATGTCCTCCATCTTTTCTTAAAGGTCTAGGAGTTGTTGTTGGGTGGTGATATTCTGCTGTTTTGGATACATCTTCCACTAAAGCATCCTGGTTGTCTTCCATTGCTTCCACTCTGTCTCCCAAATCAGAGATATCCTGTTTTATTTCTACTAGATTGGCTGTAACAGAGGAGTGGAGATTATCAATATTTTCCCAAAGCCTTTCAAAGTTTTGAGCAATATCTTGCTTAGATACTTGCGCTTGAAGATCTGCTTTCTTGACAGGAGTGTGGTCATCTGAACTGGTCTGTGATTTGTTCATTTGTTCCATCCCTTCACTGTTTTCCACATTTTCTAGTTGCTTTTGGCCTTTGGCTGATTTTAAATAGGAGTCCATGGCTGATGATTTATGGGCCATGTCTAATTTGGTTAGCTTTTTGGACGCCATAGCAGCATAGCCAATGTTTAAATTGAAAAAAAGGAACAACACTAACAAAGTGTGTTTGGAAGCAAGAGGTGCGCCTATTCTATGCTATTCCTAAGGTAGAGGTTCTAATTATGGTATTTTCTGTGAAATATAATACAACAATAATACAACAATGAAATTATATGTATATAGATGATCAACAATAACAAGTGAAAAATAACAAATACTTAATGGATTCCTTGGTGTTTGTATTCAGCACAAAAACGTCCAAATATGTTGAATATACTGAAAGTCCCACAATTCCTAAGGAGGCGATATAGATGGCCCCAAAACAAACAGCGGCTCTCTCCACAATATGCGTGAGGATAAAACTTGGTCCTGGGAATGACAAAAAAGAAGAGGCGCTCTGGTGCAGATAAACCCAACAACAAGTGAGATTTACAAAGGAAGAAATACTAATACACAAAGATATTTGCACTTCCAGTGCAATAATCCGCAAGCCGAAACTTCAGAGCCGTTCGGCTGACTCTTTCTCTCCCGGCAATAGTCAGGCCCCTAAGAGGAATGAAGCATAGGACACCTTTGGTGCAGATCACCCTGACCAATATCGAACTAACAACAGTGGGTAGATGTATATACTCACAAACGTGTGTGCACAATCAGTGCAATATCAGGCGGACCGAAACTTTATAAAGCCGTTCGGCTGACTTCCAACAAAAGTGGCTGTTACTCTCGAATATCCAGTGGAAAGAATAGTTCAAAGCAAGGTAGAACAATGTAAAAACTTTTATTAAAAAAATTAAAACTTCGCTACGCGTTTCTCGGCTGCACGCCGTTTCATCAGGCTCATAAATTTAGTGAACTACCTTGCTGTCTTAAAAAGGCTGAGTTAACCAATGGAAATGGTTTACATGTTACACACCCACCATAACATGTGCATTAATCAATTAGGTGCTACGCCTCACACAGGTACTGGATAACTAACAGAATTGTGTTTCAGCTGTCAATAACACATTGTTGCAAATAATAATATATTAATGTATAACATACATTTTTAGCAACATTACACGACGTATTACAGATAAACATAGTGAAAAAACTCATCTTATATTTGATACACAACATATGTACAATAATCTGAATTTTATATACATGAGATGTACAGGAAAATATCCTATAAATTCTAAATTTCAGGGGGTCACCCCTGCTATGTATATATGCTCTGTTTGCAAGTGACCCTCACTGTGTTATTACTGGATTACTATAGGATGTCCTAAAAATGTATAATATTACCATAACTGAGTCGTATATAATTAAAGTTATTAAATAAACATGTTGACCTAATACATACATGATGCGATGCATTATACATATACGGTTTCAGCTTGATAACATAATACATGGAGGTAGTGATTAAATTTAAATTTAATAGATCTCAATATGTTTTTAAATATGTTTTTAAATATTTTAGATCTATACCAGTTTAGTTTAGGAGATAATAACATTCTGTTATTCAGATCTAAACAATAATATAAATTCAAAATTCTAAATTGCAGCTTCGGGCCCTCCGTGTTTTTAAATAAATATTGTAATAGGGTCGATAACATTATACTAAGGTTTGAAATTCTGTAATATGATACTAAAATTCCTAAAAAAACCCTATACCATATGTATGTCCTCTGTGTAGTGAATCTCAGTGAGGAATTATTCTAAATGTAGTGCTAAGATGAATCAGGATTATAGGGGTTGTGTGAAAAAAGACCCTATACTGGAAAATGTGCCCTTAGTGTGGTGAATCTATACGTGACAATAATCTAAGGGTAGTGCAAATTGAATCTAAGTGTAACAAAAATATTGTTGTGAGGGTAGTGTTTAAATAATAATGCTACTAATAATAAATGTAGCAGGGATAGATAGTGTCTATTGGTAAATGGTGTGTGGTGAAAAAATAATAATAATGCGAAATAGTGATGCAACTAATAGTTGATGTTGCTGTGCTTGTAAGTGTCTGTTGGTTTAGAGTGTGTGGTGAAATTACCGAATAGTGTGACATTGTGGTAACTAAGTTGGAAAAGATTGGTAAAGTGTATATAAATAAATCAATTCTTGTAAGTGAATAAGTGTATATGTAACTGATGTGAAATCTGAAATTTAGTATTTGGTATATGCCTTTACTCTATTACTCTTGTCAATGGGTCACATTATAATTGGGATAATACCTATTTCTAAAACTAAAGTATTTTAATTCGTATTCCTTGATCTTAACCTAAATAATGTGTAATGGTCTTCTTTTATCCATGTTTATATTGTTTCTTTGAGGCCATATTATCTTTAGAAGGACCCCCATATGTATAATATACATATGTATAATGAAGAATGTATATGTATTTGGGGATACACCAATTCCAAACAATTTAGAATAAAAATTTGGAATAAAAATTTGGAATAAAAATTTGGAATAAAAAATTCCTGCAGGATAAGGCAGAGAGAGACACACCTCTGATGGTGAATAGTCAATAGATGGATCTTAAAAAGCTGCTAGATCCACATTGAGATTGAGACCCAAAGGATGCATGGTCTTCAGTTTGTGAATCCAGTATGTCTCTCTTTGCCTCAGCCTCAGGAATCTGCTGTATAAGTTGGAGGGTTCGATCTCCTCTATCGGCACTATCGTGTAACAATTAGGATTTCCTCCATGTTTTTTATGGCAGTGTTTAATAACACTGTGTGATTTCTTATTTCTAAGAATACTACAATAGTGTTCAGACCAGCGATGACTCAGACATCTGATTGTGCGACCAATATATTGGACCCCACATTCGCAGGATATTAAGTATATAACGTAATTGGAAGCACAGGTCATCCTACTTTTAATTCTATAGGTTTTGGTGTCTACATGAGAACAGAAATAGAGTGTGCCATGACCAATGTGGTCACACATTTTACATCTAGAAATCCTACACGGAGTGTGCCATGCAATGTTTAAATTGCAGGAGAATCAGGAAAAAAGTGAGAAAGAAACTAGACCAGTATGAGTGGATTATGTTTACAGTTATGCTAGTTACGTGCTGTAGTATTTGATCTTTTCTTCCCCCTGCTGTCTTGTCTTAGAGTAGGTTAGTATCTCCTCCTTTTGATAACTATGGGGCCTGATATTAAAGCTGTATTTTAAATCTCTACATTTGCTCCTACACAATTAGTTGCAAATGGCTTCAATCTCTAACCTGTCATAACATTATAAGACACCCTTCTGTGTCATGTCAGCATATCCCCTTCTTGTAGTATTTTTTCTGCTGAAAGTTCCATCTGTGTATGTCTGGGGATTATTCACTGCTGTTTTTCGATAGCCTTTATAGTTGGTACTCATGCACAGGCATTTCCCTGCTGATTAGGCCCAACACCGGCAGATCCAAACAACTTATCGCTGGTTGCATTTGTGCGGTCTCCTTCACCTCATCTCTTTCCTGGCTTGTTAAGAGGTGCCTGCTTCTGTTGGGGGTTGCTTTAGTGCCCAAGTAGCTTTTTTATTGCCTGCTTAACACTGCATGTTATACTGAGCTCCTAGCTCATGCGGCCGTCATGGAGCTCGGTCAGGCTCCCTCATCGACAATTTTAATGTGTACCTTCCTTAAATTCGTGTTAACTAATTAGTTAGGAGTAATAAATTGTAATCTCTGCCTACTTTTATATAATGACATCCAACACAATAACTATAACAATAACATAACAAAAAACAAAAGAAAGCAAAATGAAGAAGAAAAGAGGGGGGGGGGGGGTAGAAGGGGGATACTCTCCCTCAGTGACCCGTTCCTTAGACCCTACCAGATTCCAAAAATAATGTTTTGTTCTTCTTTAGACAATGATTTGATAAAAATTAACCATTTTCTGAAGAACAATAACATTTGTGATTCCAAATTAATATCTGTGCCTCTCTGTTCTTTAATATATTGTTTTTTTATTAATCTCTTTATTTCTGCGAACTTAGGTACTAATTTATCTTTCCATTTGTGAAAAATAAGACTTCTTATGGATAGGATAAGGGAGTTAACAAGTTTATTACTATCTGAGTCTGTGTTGCAGGAGGAGAGACTATTTTCTGCTTGGAAAAGTTAAAAGGAGTTATCTTTTAGGACCAGCTTAACCCAATATTCTAATTTTGACCAAAGTTGTTTAATTTTTGGACAGTCTCAAAGCATATGTATTAAATCAGCTCCTGATAATTAACATTTAAGACATTTATTTAAATTTAAATTATGCCACTTGTAACGCTTAAATGGGGTGTAATATGTCATGTACAATAATTGCAAATGTGAATTTCTCCATGAGGCAGATAACATAGTTTGAAGAACTCTATTAATAGACACCTAGATTACAAGTTTGCATTCGTGTTTTAACGCTGAAAAAATTGCAATTTCAGGGTTAAAACCGGACCAAATCCATAACGAGCCTTGTAGGTATAGCTGTACCACAAGCATTTTAGCCTGTAACGCAACGTCAATCCCGCACTCAAAAAAATGAAGTTTTTGCGTAGGATTTCCAAAGCATTGCCATTACAAGTTTTGCAGTGAGGCTAAAAAGCTTGCGTTACACCCTATGCCGACACAATCCGTTCTGCAATCTGAGACCAGTAGTTATAAGTTTTGTGCAACAAAACTATTACACAAAACTCTTAACTAAAGTGTTTCAAAGTACACTAGCACCCATAAACTACCAATTAACCCCTAAACTGAGACCCTCATGCATCATAAAGACTAAATTATACTTATTAACCCCTAATCTGCCGCTCCCAACATTGCCGCCACTAATAGCATTTATTAACCCCTATTCTGCCGCTGCCCAACATTGTCATCACTATAATACAATTATTAACCCCTATTCCCCAGGAACCCAACATCGCCCACACTATTATAAAGATATTAACCCCTATTCCGCCGCTCCCCGACATTGCCGCCACTAAATAAAGTTATTAACCCCTAAACCTCTGGCCTCCCACATCACTGCCACTAAATAAACCTATTAACCCCTAAACCGCCAGGCCCCCACATCACAAAAAACTAAATTAAACTATTAACCCGTAAACCTAACAACCCCCTAACTTTAAATTAAAATTACAAGACCCCTATCTCAAAATAAATAAACACCTGGGAAATTAAAAAAAAGTAAGTTTAAACAATAAATTGAACTAACATTACTATTATACTAAAATTAAAATACCTATCAATTAAATATATTTAATTACACATTAAAAAAAACTAACACTACTAAAAAAAATGAAATCTACAATTACAAAAATACAGGGAGTGCAGAATTATTAGGCAAGTTGTATTTTTGAGGATTAATTTTATTATTGAACAACAACCATGTTCTCAATGAACCCAAAAAACTCATTAATATCAAAGCTGAATATTTTTGGAAGTAGTTTTTAGTTTGTTTTTAGTTTTAGCTATTTTAGGGGGATATCTGTGTGTGCAGGTGACTATTACTGTGCATAATTATTAGGCAACTTAACAAAAAACAAATATATACCCATTTCAATTATTTATTTTTACCAGTGAAACCAATATAACATCTCAAAATTCACAAACATACATTTCTGACATTCAAAAACAAAACAAAAACAAATCAGTGACCAATATAGCCACCTTTCTTTGCAAGGACACTCAAAAGCCTGCCATCCATGGATTCTGTCAGTGTTTTGCTCTGTTCACCATCAACATTGCGTGCAGCAGCAACCACAGCCTCCCAGACACTGTTCAGAGAGGTGTACTGTTTTCCCTCCTTGTAAATCTCACATTTGATGATGGACCACAGGTTCTCAATGGGGTTCAGATCAGGTGAACAAGGAGGCCATGTCATTAGATTTTCTTCTTTTATACCCTTTCTTGCCAGCCACGCTGTGGAGTACTTGGACGCGTGTGATGGAGCATTGTCCTGCATGAAAATCATGTTTTTCTTGAAGGATGCAGACTTCTTCCTGTACCACTGCTTGAAGAAGGTGTCTTCCAGAAACTGGCAGTAGGACTGGGAGTTGAGCTTGACTCCATCCTCAACCCGAAAAGGCCCCACAAGCTCATCTTTGATGATACCAGCCCAAACCAATACTCCACCTCCACCTTGCTGGCGTCTGAGTCTGACTTGAGCTCTCTGCCCTTTACCAATCCAGCCACAGGCCCATCCATCTGGCCCATCAAGACTCACTCTCATTTCATCAGTCCATAAAACCTTAGAAAAATCAGTCTTGAGATATTTCTTGGCCCAGTCTTGACGTTTCAGCTTGTGTGTCTTGTTCAGTGGTGGTCGTCTTTCAGCCTTTCTTACCTTGGCCATGTCTCTGAGTATTGCACACCTTGTGCTTTTGGGCACTCCAGTGATGTTGCAGCTCTGAAATATGGCCAAACTGGTGGCAAGTGGCATCTTGGCAGCTGCACGCTTGACTTTTCTCAGTTCATGGGCAGTTATTTTGCGCCTTGGTTTTTCCACACGCTTCTTGCGACCCTGTTGACTATTTTGAATGAAACGCTTGATTGTTCGATGATCACGCTTCAGAAGCTTTGCAATTTTAAGAGTGCTACATCCCTCTGCAAGATATCTCACTATTTTTGACTTTTCTGAGCCTGTCAAGTGCTTCTTTTGACCCATTTTGCCAAAGGAAAGGAAGTTGCCTAATAATTATGCACACCTGATATAGGGTGTTGATGTCATTAGACCACACCCCTTCTCATTACAAAGATGCACATCACCTAATATGCTTAATTGGTAGTAGGCTTTCGAGCCTATACAGCTTGGAGTAAGACAACATGCATAAAGAGGATGATGTGGTCAAAATACTCATTTGCCTAATAATTCTGCACTCCCTGTATTAAAAATACTGTTACAAAAAATTTAAAAAATACTAAATTACAAAAAAATAACAAAGACTAAATTACGAAAAATAACCCCCCGCCACCAAAAAAAACCTAGCCTACAAAATCAACCAATAGCCATTAAAAGGGCCTTTTGTAGGGCATTTGGGTCTTGGATTTTACTGTTGGGGGGTCTTTGTATTTTTTTCAGGTAAAAGAGCTGATTTCTTTAGGGCAATGCCCTACAAAAGGCCTTTTTAAGGGCTATTGGTAGTTTATTGTTGGCTAGGGGTTTTCTTATTTTGGGGGGCTTTTTATTTTTATGGGGCTGTTAGATTAGGTGTTATTATTTTTATTTTTATTAGTTTTGTTTGGTATTTTTCATAATTTAGTCTTTGTTATTTTTTGTAATTTAGTATTTTTTTATTTTTTGTAATTTAGTATTTTTTATTTTTTGTAACTGTAGTTTTTTTTTTTTTTAGTAATGTTAGTTTTTTTAATGTGCAATTAAATTTATTTAATTGATAGTTATTTTAATATAATAGTAATGTTAGTTTAATTTATAGTTTAAACTTAGTTTTTTTTAAGTTCCCAGGTAATTTTTTTTTTTTTTAAATAGGGATCTTATAATTTTAATTTAAAGTTAGGGGGTTGTTAGGTTTAGGGGTTAATAATTTAATTCAGTTTTTTGCAATGTGGGGGGCTTGCAGTTTAGGGGTTAATAGGTTTATTTAGTGGCAGTGATGTGGGAGGCCAGAGGTTTATGGGTTAACAACTTTATTTAGTGGCGGCAATGTCAGTGAGCGGCAGAATAGGGGTTAATAGATTTATTATAGTGTGGGCGATGTTGGGGTGCGGGGAATAGGGGTTAATAACTTTATTATAGTGGCGGCAATATCGGGAGCGGCAGATTAGGGGTTAATACATTTATTTTGTTGGCGGCAATATCAGGAGCGGCAGATTATGGTTTAATAACATTATGTAGGTGTCGGCCATGCCGTGGCAGCAGATTAAGGGTGTTTAGACGTGGTTTTTTTTTGTTAGGGTGTTAGGTTCAAATGTAACTTTTTTTTCTTCATAGACATCAATGGGGTTGCATTACGGTGCTTTTCATTCCGCGATCGCAGGTGTTAGGTTTTTTTCTAACACTCTCTACCCATTGATGTCTTTTAGATTAATGTTTTTACTGTAAATTGAACAATATCCCAACATTTTTTATGAATAAGCCATTCTGTTTTCATCTTATTTTTTTTTTTTTTTTTTTTTTTTTTTTAAAGGCAAAGACAAATATGAAAACTTTACTTGTACAGAATATGTGATATCTCTATATCTCTTGTCAACTGCAAATTAGATGACCTCTTTGTATGTGTCTAATAAGAGGAGATAAAGAAGAGAACAGAAAAAGGAAAGAGAGAGAAAGAGGGAGAAGAGAGAAAGGAAAAAGAAAAGAAAAAAGAAAAGAACTTTTGAAAATTGGTAAAAAAGAAATAACAAGTTCTATTGCAGAACACCATACCCTGAGGCACGAAACCTTAACTAATGCGTCAGTTCCATCTCCGTTGACAAAGTAACAGCAAAGGGAATTGCTACGGCGAGCCAGCCATTGTAGGATAGACTGTGTAGAATGTGGGAGAGGTTATGGGGGTGGACGTTGGGGAAGAGTAAATTCTACGTCAAGGTAGGAGGGTCAGTCTTTTGTCTGGCTAACAGGTCTTCCCATAAAAATTTGATGTCAGCGAAAAGGTTCAGTTTCTTTTTCTTAAAATAGACATATTCTTCCAGTGTCAGGATGTCTGTTACTCTATTAACCCATTCCTCATGTGTTGGTGTGTGTTGTGTTTTCCAGTGCCGAGCTATAAGGATTTTGGCACCATTAATTCCCAGTTGTAATATTCTAAGCCTTAGTTGACATGGGAATGGTGGCAGGTCGTTTAGTAGGGCTGTACTTGGGGTCAGTGTAAACTCGTCCGTCAATAGTTGTCGATAAAAGGATTCTATCTTGTGCCAGAAAGGCTTAATCCTCTCGCACTCCCACCACATATGAAGGTAATGTCCTTTTGATGTACATCCCCTCCAACAGTTACTGTTTGCTCCTGGGTAAATTGAGTGTATTCGAGAGGGAGTCAGGTACCATCTCGTCACAACCTTGAAGTTCAGTTCAAGGAATTGAGGGGATCCCGAGGACCTCCTTGTATTACGAAAGATCCTGGACCAGTCCTCTTCTGTTAGGACTATGCCCAGCTCTTCCTGCCACTTCTTTGTATATGTGGGGAGTGTGTGCGTGTGTTCTGACTGAAGGATCCGTCTAGAGAGGGATAGTGTGTGACGTAGTGCATCCTTACTTGTGCATAGGTTTTCGAATGGTGTCAGCTCCCTGAGGTAGTCTGTTTGAAACGGGGATAAGTGTATAAAATGAGCAAGTTGAGAGTGTTTCAGCCAGGTGGAATATCTCCCGCCTGCCACTAGTTTCAGATCTTCTTTATCTGCCAGTCTCCCTGCTCGTGTAAACTCTTTTAGTGGCAATGTATACCCCCACTCCCCCAACCTTTGGAGGCCGCTATCTAATCCACCTATCATCTCAGCGTTCATAGGGATGGGGAAAAGAGGTGAACGGATTCCCGTGATATGTGGTCGCTGGATCTTAATGGTTTCCCAAGTGTCAAACACATGTTTATGTATCGCCAGTTCGTTGCACTGTGGCGGTCTGAGGGATCTCGGGACCCAGCATAGTGCGCCTACCGATGGGACTCTAAGTATGTGCGAGTCTAGAGACACCCATGCCTTTGTGTCTCCTGCCCTGTGCCAGTCTAGTAGTCTTTGCAATGTTATAGCGTTGTAATATGTTGTTATGTTGGGTACTCCCAATCCCCCGTGTATTGTCGCCCTGTACATGGAGTCCCTGTTGATCCTGGGTTTGATTTTCCCCCAAATAAATGAGTTGATCTGCCTTTGAAGTTGGGAAAGGAACCACTTCGGGAGGGGTATGGGGGCTGCTTGGAGAATATAAAGGATCCTAGGCAGTGTAGTCATTTTGATACATTGGGTGCGTCCCCACCAAGAGATGGGTTTTAGGGCCCAGGTGTTTAGGTCATGTCTTGTTGCATTTAGAAGTTTAGTGTAATTCTCAGTAAATAACAATGGGAGGGTAGGGGTTAGATAAATTCCTAGGTATTTGATTGATTTGTTTCTGGGTATCATTGGGCATATGTTCGATAGTGTTCGGAAGTCTGACGGTGTCATGGATATATTTAGAATTTCCGATTTCTGGGTGTTTACTGAGAAATTCGAGAACTGGCCAAAAGTGTTTATTTCGTCTAAAATTATGGGTATGGTGTGAAGTGGATCTGTGACTGTAAATAAAACGTCGTCGGCATATAATGCTATCTTAAAATCGTGTGGGCCTATCTCAATTCCTTTCACCAATTGATTTTGTCTAATGTGGGCCGCAAAGACTTCCATAGTGAGGATGAAGAGTATTGGTGACAATGGGCATCCCTGTCGTGTACCATTCTGTATTCTAAAGTGACTAGATAACATCCCATTTGCCCTGACTTTTGCCGTGGGATTCATATAAAGACTAAAAATGCGTGTGATTGTGGGTGGGCCGAACCCCATTGCTTGTAAAGTTTCTCTTAAGAACCCCCAACTTATCCGATCGAACGCCTTCTCCGCATCGGTGGTCAGGAGGGCGGCTGGTATTTTGTTGTGTTTAACGTAGGAAATGAGAGTTATTGCTCTAATGGTATTATCCCGTGCCTCCCTCCCAGGGACAAATCCCACCTGGTCAGTATGAACTAGAGTCTGTAATACGGAGTTGATTCTTTTGGCCAAGATCTTGCCCAGGATTTTAATGTCCGTATTCAGTAAAGATATTGGTCTGTAACTGCTAGGGTCGGAGAGGTTTTTTTGGGGTTTGGGTATGACCGAGATATGAGCTGTCAACATCTCTTGGGTGAGTGAGCCCTCTTCCTCTAGTGTGTGGAAAAGTTTAAGTAAATGTGGGGCCAGAACTTCCTTAAATGATTTGTAGTAGGCGTTAGTAAAGCCGTCTGGGCCTGGGCTTTTGCCTGACGGCAAGTTTTTTATAGCTATAAGAATCTCTGATAGGCTGATAGGGTTGTCTAATGTTGCCCGCTGATCTGGCTGTAACTTGGGAAGATTGGCCTCTTTTATGTAATTTCGTAAACCCTCTTGGTGTTCGGGTGTTTCATTCCGTTCTAAATTATATAGTCTGGAATAGTAGTCCTTAAAGTGATTAGCAATTCCCTCACTATCTATGATATCTGTGTGTTCTGGGGTTGTTAGTTTATGTATTTGTGACTTTAATGCTTGGGCTTTTAACGCTCTAGCTAACAGCGGGCCGGCTCTATTGCCTTCGAAGAAATAGAGTTTTCTAAGCATGATTGCCCTTCTCTGTGCTTCCTTCGTTAAAATCTTATTAAGTTCTTGTCTAGTCTCAGTTATTTGTAGGAGGAGGGTGGCGTCTGTCGGTGAATTTTTATGTGCCAATTCCAAGCGGTTTAGTTGTGTGGTCAGTCTGTCCACTGTTTGATTATAAGTCTTCTTTCTGTGGGCTGTATATTTAATGCACTCCCCTCTGATCACCGCTTTATGGGCTTCCCACAGTGTGTGTGGTGAGATGTTTGGTGATGTATTTAATAGGAAGTATTCTTTTATGGATTTCGCTATCTCCTCGGTGGTGTGTGGATGGTGTAACAGAGATTCGTCCATTCTCCAAATGAATGGTGTTATGGGGTGGTTAGGCCATTGTAATTGTGTGTGCACCTGTGAATGGTCCGACCAAGAGGTCGGTTGGATATCTGAATCTTTTAACAAGGAGAGGTGGTTTCTGTCTAACAGGATGTAGTCTATTCTGGTGTATGCTGCCCAGGGGTATGAGTAGAAGGTGTAATTTCGTTGGGTTGGGTGTCTTATCCTCCATGTGTCTAATAGGCCTAAATATGCGAGGCATTTAAATACAGAGTTAGGGGGTCTTGTTTGGGCGTTAGGTCTGCTAGAGGAAGCGTCTAGGGAAGGGTCTAGTGTGACATTAAGGTCTCCTCCTAGTATAAGTGTACCTATTTTGTGTTCAGTGAGTAGGTTTTGTAGGGATTGGAAGAATTGGGCCCTTCTGCTGTTAGGGGCATATACGTTGACCAAAGTCACCGGTTTATGAAACAGAAGACCTATAAGAATGAGTATTCTGCCTTCTGTGTCTGTCACCTTTCTCTGGAGTTGGAATTGGATATTCTTGTGCAACAGCGTGCATACACCATTTTTTTTAACTACTCCTGAGCTGTAGTACCCCAGTGTGTAGTCTTTCGAGTAAAATTTGGGTTCCTTGTCTCTAACAAAGTGTGTTTCCTGTAGGAAAACAATGGAATTTTTTTGGCTTGCTAAACTTCGTAAGGCTATCGCTCTCTTTGTGGGTGAGTTAAGACCCTTTGTGTTCTGTGATATTATATTGATTACGGGGGTGGCCATTTGTATGTGTGTTTAGTTAGGATTTGTTGTAGTCTTACCCTCCTTAGTCCAGTCGATGGTTGGAGTTGGAATTTCCTGTCTAATGAGAGGGAGCATGTTAGGTAAAAAGCGTTAGTAAGGTAGTCCGGTTTCTGCCTTCCAGGGTTGGTGGCTGCTAGAGTAATAAAAGGAGCATTGGTTTCTGTGCTGCAATAGATAAATAACAAGTGTAAACATAACAACAGTTCAATAAACGTGGAACAATAACTTTTCAAACAATAAACTGTATGATGCTCTCGCATCCTTCTAGGGGTGAGTCTTAGGGGGGGGGGAGAGGGAGGGAGAAAAGAAACGTGTATTCCCAACAGAAGATAGAGTAAGCAGGGAATAGAATCTAGTTACTGGTAGGGGTGTGAGGCAGCAAACATGCCTGTCCACATGTACAGCTACTTGAGTGGTTAATGTATCAAGATAGAGAGGGGGAGATTACGATAGTATAAAAGATGGAGAGGTGGAGAGAAATAGGGGGATTCTAAGTAAGAGGGCCCTCTAAGGGGATTCAATGTTGACTGTGTCCATGATACAACCTAATTCAGTAGGAAATTCGGGTCTATAGCCCGTTGCAGTCTCTGGTAATTTAATGTCCCAAAGTTGTGCCTTGCAACCTCTTTCATGGTGGTTCAATGTCTATGTCTCTAGCCTGTGATGAGGTTGAGGTAGTGTTTCTTTTCTTCTTGGGCACAGTGGACCATTCAGATTGCTGGTTGTTGTTTGGGAGCTTCCTTTGTGTAGATTTGTCTACCATTAAATCCTTAATAGAAGGCAGAGAGGGTTGTGGGATGCCTAGTTGTAGACAAAATGATTCCAGATCTTCTGGGTCTTTATATATAAAAGTCTTGTCATTTTTGACCACTCTGATGGAGAATGGGAAACCCCATCTGTATGGGATGTCCAGGTCTGTCAGGTGTAAAGTCAAGTATCTTGCTTCTTTCCTTTTTGCAAGAGTGAGGGGACTGAGGTCTGCAAAGATCTGGAGGGAGTCTTCTCCAAATCTAATGGGGGATTTCTTTCTTGCTGCCATTAGGATTGTTTCTTTGTCTGTAAATTTGTGACAACATAGGATTATATCCCTAGGTGGTGCTGATGGCGATGGTCTGGCTCTGAGAGCGCGATGAGCTCTGTCTAAGAGTATGGTATCCTCTCTTTCTGGCCCCAGCAGGAACTTGAATAAATTTTGCAAATAGGACGGTATCTGTGGGGGCAATATTTGCTCAGGTACTCCCCTGATTCTCAAATTCTGTCGTCTCCCCCTATTATCTAGGTCTTCTACTTGGGATTGAAGCTGTAGTATAGTGGAGTTCTGCTGTTGTAGGGTTATGGCCATGTCGTCAGATGTTTTAGCATTTTCGTCTGCCTGCTCTTCCAAGTGGAGAACCCTGTGGCCTAGGGCGTTTATGTCTTTTTTAACATCTGCCAAGCCTTCCTTTATGAGTTTGCTGACTTGGGTCATAAAAGAGTTCAGGTCCTCTTTTGTGGGCAGGGAGCGCAAATCTGCTCTAGTGATGGGGGCTGGGTCTGTAGGGAAGTCTGTGGAATCCATGCTGTCTGTCTGTGAGGCTTCAATTATGGCCTGTGGCCCACTCTCAAATGTTTTAAAAAAGGAGTTTAGTTTCCCGCCGCCTGAGGCAGTTTGTTTCTGCATTTTGTCGGGTTTATGTTTTCTGGTTGCCATTGCTAGACAATGTATGGCGGTCAATACTGGTTTTCTGGAGAGCCCCTTCTGTGAGCCCGAATGTGAAATCCCCTTATTTTGTCTGTTGATGTGAAGGCGAATAGTGGCTGTTATGTAGCAACAGTCGATTGAAAGTCTTTATCAGCCAACCCTTTTATTTTATAGGTAGTAACTCTGCTGCTGTATTCCCCTTTGTGTCTGGGCCCCAGCTTGGTTTAAGTGTTCGTTTTCACCTGGCCCCCTAATAAGCCCTTCGGCACACTAACCTTGTATGCAGCGGATCAGGTAACTCCGGGTCTTGGGTGACTTGAATCTGCGCACCGTCTCCTTCTCTGCGCGTGATAGGCCTAGCAGCCCTTAGTAGTGATCCGGTCACTCACGCTGCGTGCTCCGTTAACAAATTCGGCTCTTAATGGTGCCGTGGCGTGTCAATGTCTGGTTTCATTCGGGCAAAGATGATGGCTGTTAGGTTGGTGTGTCCCCAGTTAGGAGCTGCGTATGTGGTTCCGTTTCTCCGTTTCAGGCCTCTGATGTAGCTCATCTAATATCTGCTCCCCGGTAGATCTGATCGACACCCATAGCTCTCCAATCTCACCTCAGGTGTTAGTTTTAGTGATATGCCTTGAGACTTGGCATTTTTAGATCGTTTTTCTCCCCTTGTCCTGTAGCTTTCAGTGGACAGAATCGGAGCTTCAGATTTATGCGGCCATGCTCTTTCTCGGCCGGCTCCGCCCCCCCCCATTGATGTCTTTTTGCTAAAGAATACTCCTCTTTCAGATCAGAGAAAGATTTAAAGGGACACTGAACCCAATTTTTTTCTATTATGATTCAGATAGAGCATACAATTTTAAGCAACTTTCTAATTTACTCCTATTATCAAATTCTTTTCATTCTCTTGGTATCTTTATTTGAAATGCAAGAATGTAAGTTTAGATGCCGGCCCATTTTTGGTGAACACACTGTGTTGTTCTTGCTGATTAGTGGGTAAATTCACCTACCAATAAACAAGTGCTTTCCATGGTCCTGAACCAAAAAAATAGCTTAGATGCCTTCTTTTTCAAATAAAGAAAGCAAGAGAACGAAGAAAAATTGATAATAGGAGTAAATTAGAAAGTTGTTTAAAATTGCATACTCTATCTGAATCACGAAAAAAAAAATCGGGTTTAGTGTTCCTTTATCTATTTTAGAGGTAAAGTTTACAAATTGTGTTATCTTGCGGCTAGATTTAGAGTTTGGCGGTAGCCGTCAAAACCAGCGTTAGAGGCTCCTAACGCTGGTTTTGGGCTACCACTGGTATTTAGAGTCAGTCAGGAAAGGGTCTAACGCTCACTTTGCAGCCGCAACTTTTCCATACCGCAGATCCCCCTACTCCAATTGCGTATCCTATCTTTTCAATGGGATCTTTCTAACGCCGGTATTTAGAGTCGTGGCTGAAGTGAGCGTTAGAAATCTAACGACAAAACTCCAGCCGCAAAAAAGTCAGTAGTTAAGAGCTTTCTAGGCTAACGCCGGTTTATAAAGCTCTTAACTACTGTGCTCTAAAGTACACTAACACCCATAAACTACCTATGTACCCCTAAACCGAGGCCCCCCCACATCGCCGCCACTCTATTAAAATGTTTTAACCCCTAATCTGCCGACCGCACACGGCCGCAACCTACGTTATCCCTATGTACCCCTAATCTGCTGCCCCTAACACAGCCGACCCCTATATTATATTTATTAACCCCTAATATGCCGCCCCCAACGTCGCCTCCACCTACCTACAATAATTAACCCCTAATCTGCCGACCGGACCACACCGCTACTATAATAAATGTATTAACCCCTAAAGCTAAGTCTAACCCTAACACTAACACCCCCCTAAGTTAAATATAATTTAAATCTAACAAAATAAATTAACTCTTATTAAATAAATTATTCCTATTTAAAGCTAAATACTTACCTGTAAAATAAACCCTAATATAGCTACAATATAAATAATAATTATATTGTAGCTATTTTAGGATTAATATTTATTTTACAGGCAACTTTGTATTTATTTTAACCAGGTACAATAGCTATTAAATAGTTAAGAACTATTTAATAGCTAAAATAGTTAAAATAATTACAAAATTACCTGTAAAATAAATCCTAACCTAAGTTACAATTAAACCTAACACTACACTATCAATAAATTAATTAAATACAATGCCTACAAATAAATACAATTAAATAAACTAACTAAAGTACAAAAAATAAAAAAGAACTAAGTTACAAAAAATAAAAAAATATTTACAAACATTAGAAAAATATTACAACAATTTTAAACTAATTACACCTACTCTAAGCCCCCTAATAAAATAACAAAGACCCCCAAAATAAAAAAATGCCCTACCCTATTCTAAATTAAAAAAGTTCAAAGCTCTTTTACCTTACCAGCCCTGAAAAGGGCCATTTGCGGGGCATGCCTGTAAAAAAACCATACAATACCCCCCCAACATTACAACCCACCACCCACATACCCCTAATCTAACTTAAACCCCCCTTAAATAAACCTAACACTAAGCCCCTGAAGATCTTCCTACCTTATCTTCACCATGCCAGGTTCACCGATCCGTCCTCCGAAGTCTTGATCCAAGCCTCCGAAGTCTTCATCCAAGCCCAAGCGGGGGGCTGGCAATCCATAATCCGGCTGAAGTCTTCTATCAAGCCGCGGCTGAAGAGGTCCAGAAGAGGCTCCAAAGTCTTCATCCTATCCGGGAAGAAGAGGAGATTAGGGTTTATTTTACAGGTAAGTATTTAGCTTTAAATAGGAATAATTTATTTAATAAGAGTTAATTTATTTCGTTAGATTTAAATTATATTTAATTTAGGGGGGTGTTAGTGTTAGGGTTAGACTTAGCTTTAGGGGTTAATCCATTTATTAGAGTAGCGGCGAGATCCGGTCGGCGGATTAGGGGTTAATAATTGAAGTTAGGTGTCGGCGATGTTAGGGAGGGCAGATTAGGGGTTAATACTATTTCTTATAGGGTTATTGAGGCGGGAGTGAGGGGGATTAGGGGTTAATAACTTTATTATAGTAGCGGTGAGGTGCGGTCGGCAGATTAGGGGTTAATTATTGTAGGTAGCTGGCGGCGACGTTGTGGGGGGCTGATTAGGGGTTAATAAATATAATATAGGGGTCGGCGGTGTTAGGGGCAGCAGATTAGGGGTACATAGGGATAACGTAGGTTTGCGGCGGTGTACGGAGCAGCAGATTAGGGGTTAATAATAAAATGCAGGGGTCATCGATAGCGGCGGCGGCAGATTAGGGGTTAATAAGTGTAAGGTTAGGGGTGTTTAGACTCGGGGTACATGTTAGAGTGTTAGGTGCAGACGAAGGAAGTGTTTCCCCATAGGAAACAATGGGGCTGCGTTAGGAGCTGAACGCTGCTTTTTTGCAGGTGTTAGTTTTTTTTTCAGCTCAAACAGCCCCATTGTTTCCTATGGGGGAATCGTGCACGAGCACGTTTTTGAAGCTGTCCGCGTCCGTAAGCACCGCTGGTATTGAGAGTTGCAGTTGCGGTAAATATGCTATACGCTCCTTTTTTGGAGCCTAACGCAGCCCTTACATAATACATAATTAATTACATATTCATAACATAAAGATGACATGTATTCTTAACTACATACAAATGGTAGTTAGGCAATTATAAATAAAACAAACTTCTCTTTTTGTGATTATGTAATTATGTAAACCTCCTAGAATATTTATAGGCCACTCTTGGACCTATGTGTCTCAGTAAAGATTGTAATGGAGGCAAGTTAGCTTGGTCTATAGCCACTTTTGGGCTTGGTAATGTGAGAAACAAGAATATAATACTATGGTGAGAACTTATAAAGGAGTCCTGGGGGAGAGCATATATTATTGTGCTTGTGGGACATACCCCACTCTAATAGAGTGACTAGATGACCTTCATTATTGGTAACTTCATGTCAAGATCTTACGAGATTTGTGGAAAAGCTCAGCATACTAACAAAAAAGTACTTTATCAACCTCAGTAAGCTATTATCTAGAATATCTATATTGCAGGTCTTCTAAATAACCATGTCATAAGATGGGACTAAAAGGGAAAAACAATCCGAACATGTAGCACCATTGCGGCCGCAAGATAGTGTAACCTCAGACAGAGCTCTCTCTGTGTTGGAGTGGGATGAAGAATCTTTAAGCAATAGGTGGTTGGTATTAATGAAAGACATACACACTGGGATTTTAACCGTTAGAAAGCCTTGAGTAAGTACACTGGCTAAGGAGTTTTATAAAACTAGACCAGCAGTAGCCAAATTATTTAGTGCTATAATGACTCTCAGAGCGGAAATATAAAATAGAAGCATGGACATGATGGACATAAATATAGATTATGGGCAACCTGATCTTTTCTGAAGGAGTTACTATAGGTAAAACTAGAAGCACCTCAGTATATCGAATTTATAATTTTAGGATAACATAGTATAGGAAAACTGTTAATAGATAAGAGGGCAATACAATGTTATCTAGATGAGGCAAGGTAAATTCTCATCTAAATGGAGCTATAAACTAGTGGCACTTTGCTAGTACATCAAGTGTAACATTTACTAACTAATAGCATAAGGGGGGTATTACTTATGTGTATAGTGCTCAAACAGTTGCCAGATAAACTTTCAAGCTAGACACAATAATAACTGACCTTATATATCTAGAGACACATCAATATAGTAAACAGATTATTAATAAAGCATAAGTCCAGCAAGAAAGGAAAAGCTAAAGTTTGTATATTCAACCTGATGAGGGGCAGTTTCATGTGAGCTGCAGTGAAAAGTCCCTGACTATGTCCACAATATTGTAAGTGCATTAAAGCAACACCACATAACAGCTATAAAATAAGATAGTGTAGGAAAGCTGTTAATGACTAGGAGTAAATACAAAATTATCTAGATGAGGTAAGATAAACTCTAAATGCAAACATAATCATAGTGTACTTTTATTAAGCAAGAGATGAACCGTTGCAGCAAATAGATTGGTGGTAAGACATCTATCCTTGAAGGGAGGATATCCTGGCAAGGGTAGTGACCTTAAGTCTTTATCCTATTCCCTGTCTGATATGAAGAGCATGCATGCCCGCCGCAATGGAGAAGTCCCAGAACACATCTATCGGAAGATATATTTTCTTGTGGAAAGAGTATAATTGAGTGAGGGTGGAAAAGTGTCTTACTGCAGCGACAGAGTGAGCCCTTCGATGCCACCATGAAAACAGAATTAAGTTTGCTGATAGAGTGATGTAAAAGGAGTGACTAGCCGATTCAATAAGATCTGTAGTAAGATCAGTCAACCATGTGGAAGCAATTACCGTTGTTAACTTCGCATTCAGCTGTTCAGGACGGACCTCCACGCTGCTGTTTTCTACACTAGCTGCGTCACTTAGGCTGGGTAGGTCTGTAAGGTGGTATTTTCTGAGGATAAACGTCTCTCTGATAAATCAAGGTGAATCTCGCTAAGACGCTTGTCACCTCAGGAGTGATCCAGTCTTGGGTCTGAATGTATCCAGTAGTAAGGACAGCTTCTTTTAGAGTTAGGGGTGGTGGTGTAACTGTCCCATCTTGTAGGGCTTTATCTTCCTCTAATTTATCGTTTGTTGCCCCGATGTGATGTGCAGTTGATTTCTTTTCCTCTGACTCTAGAGTAGGTTCACTCTTTTGTGCCATAATTAGCTGGTTGTCACTTTGTAGCTGGCCAGTGTCAGTTGCCCCCGAGTTGCAGTTTTAAATGGTGTATCTACGTTGGAGGTATATTGTTCTTTAAGCCAGAAAATTTCTGATTTTATATTGTTTATTTTATATCCTGAGAATGAACGGAATACTTCAATCTCTTGTAAAAGTTGCGGGATATTTTTTGAAAGATTAGAAATATAAATTAGAAAGTTGTCTGCATAAAGGGCAACCTTAACTTCTTTTTTACCAATCTTAATACTTTCAATTATCTGATGAATGGCTATGGCCAAAGATTCTATAGCTATGATAAATAAAAGAGGAGAAAGCGGACAACCTTGCCTTGTACCTTGTTTTAAATTTACAATCTCTGATATCTGTCCGTTAATTAACAAGGCTGTTTTATGATTATTATAAATATTCTTCACATATTGTAAAAAATGCCCTTGCAGGCCAAATCTTTTTAAGGAAAAGAATATGTGGTCATGGTATACCGAATCAAATGCCTTCTCTGCATCCAGTAAGATAGTAAGATAACGGCCATATCTTTAACCAGTTGAAATGTTAAAAGTGCTATCTCTTTTGATTGAAGGTAATCTATTATAAGGAATAATTCTCTAATCTTTGCTGAAGCATTCCTTCCTTTAAAGAAACCAACTTGATCTAAGTGGATTATTTGATTTAAAGGGTTTTGCAATCTATTAGCAATTATGGTGGTTAAAATTTTGTAATCAGAATTCAGCAGAGCTATTGACCTGTAGGTTCCCATATCATGAGGATCTTTACCCTTCTTAAAGATCAGAGTAGTCCAGGATGCAGAGAAGGCACTCGAGCATGGTTTATTATCTATATAATAATGATTAAAAATATTTTTAGATATGGAATAATATTGGGTTTCAGAATTTTATAAAATTAATTAGGGATCAGGTCTGGTTTCAGTGTTTTATGTAAGGATATAGAATCTATACTATCTGACATCTCTTTATCAGTGATAGGAGAGTTAACTAAAGGTAATAGTTGTTCTGGGATATGTGGGGTTGAAATACTATCCCAGAATTTTGATCTGCTACCCAGATCAGGCTCTTTATATAAGTATAAATCAGCATAGTAGGAAGAAAAACATGATATAATTTCCTTTGGGTCCTTATGAGTGTTACCATCTATTTGAATTGCTTTAATACCTTGGGGACAGGAGGAATTTTTACTTAATCTGGCCAGCAGTTTACCTGCCTTATTCCCGTGCCTGTAATATTTAACTTGCATTTTTAACTCAGTCAATGTTGTAGAATGGATAAGTAAGGTGTCCCATTCTTTATTGGGGTTAATATATTTAAACCAATTTTCTTTGGAGGAGTTTAAAATATAGGTGTTATATGTATTAATTTCGTAATTTTTGGTTTATTTTTCTCTTTTCCCAGAATTATCTATATGTGCTTGATTAAGCAAACAATAGTCCTCCCATTTTTTATTAAGATTGTCTCTAAACTTAACATCTTTAAGCCAGTAAGTTGGGAAATGAAAACGACGAAAAATAAAATTAAAAGAGAGAAGGTAAATTTCCAATATAGGGCGCGATCCGATATCGATCGCAGTTTGCGGCGCAAGCGAGGGAACCGGCGTCGCCCGCAGTTTCAGCTCGCAACTCGAGCCATCCCATATAGGTCGCCGTCAGATGCTAACGTGCCGTAAGTCTCACAAACCAGCGATGTCCAGAAATCTGCGTAAGTACAAATTTCTGGCGTCGCCAGTGACTTGCGCCACGTTAGAAACTGCCGGCGCCTATAAAACCTGACTAAAGTCTAAAACACCCGCACTGTCTAACACGCCTCCCTAACATAGCCCGCACTGTCTAACACGCCTCCCTAACATAGCCCGCACTGTCTAACACACCTCCCTAACATAGCCCGCACTGTCTAACACGCCTCCCTAACATAGCCCGCACTGTCTAACACGCCAATCGGAACAGCCAATAGAATGCGAGCTCAATCTGATTGGCTGATTGGATCAGCCAATCGGATTGAACTTGAATCTGATTGGCTGATTCAATCAGCCAATCAGATTTTTTTAACTTAATTCCGATTGGCTGATAGAATCCTATCAGCCAATCGGAATTCGGCGGACGCCATCTTGGATGACGTCATTTAAAGGTACATCATTCCAAGTTCAGCAGTCGGCCGGGATGGATGCTCCGCGGCGACGGAGCGAAGAAAGAAGATTGAAGATGCCGCCGGAAGAATGAAGACTTTGCTGCCGCTTGGAGGAAGACGTCGCCGGAGGAAGAATTCTTCTTTGCCGCTTGGAGGAAGACATCGCCCGGATCGGATCAGGAGTTCGGCCCGGTGTGGTGAAGACAAGGTAGGGAGATCTTCAGGGGGGTAGTGTTAGGCTTTTTTAAGGGGGGTTTGGGTGGGTTTAGAATAGGGGTATGTGGGTGGTGGGTTGTAATGGGGGGGGGGGGTATTGTATTTCTTGTATGCAAAAGAGCTGAATTCTTTGGGGCATGCCCCACAAAAGGCCCTTTTAAGGGCTGGTAAGGTAAAGAGCTTTGAAATTTGTTGAATTTAGAATAGGGCAGGGAATTTTTTTTATTTTGGGGGTTTATTATTTTATTAGGGGGCTTAGAATAGGTGTAATTAGCTTAAATATCTTGTAATCTTTTTTTTATTTTTTGTAATTTAGTGTTTTTTTTTTTTGTAATTTAGTTTAGTTAATTTAATTGTATTTTTAGATAGATGTTAGTAGTTTATTAAATTTATTGATAGTGTAGGTGTATTTGTAACTTAGGTTAGGATTTATTTTACAGGTAATTGGGTAATTATTTTAACTAGGTAGATATTAAATAGTTAATAACTATTTAATATCTATTATACCTAGTTAAAATAATTAACAATTTACCTGTAAAATAAATATAAACCCTAACATATCTATAATGTAATTATTAATTACATTGTAGCTATCTTAGGGTTTATTTTATAGGTAAGTATTTAGATTTAAATAGGAATATTTTAGTTTATAAATGAATTAGATTAATTTAATATAAATTTAGTTAGGGTTAGATAGAGTTAATATAAATACTATAGTAACTATATTAACTATATTAACCCTAATATAATTAGGGTTAATATAGTTAATATATATAATGTAATACCTATATTAACTATAATATACTTAGGGTTAATATAGATAATATAGCTGGCGGCGGGGTAGGTAGATTAAATTAGGGGTTAATCATTTTAATAGAGATGGCGGCGGTGTAAGGGGCTTACATTAGGGGTTAATAATTTTTATATAGGTGGCGGCGGTGTAAGGGGTCAGATTAGGGGATAGATAAGGTAGATGGCGGCGGTTTTAGAGGCTCACAGTAGGGGGTTAGTTTATGTAGATGGCGGCGGGGTCCGGGAGCGGCGGTTTAGGGGGTAATAACTTTATTAGGGATTTGGGGGGGGGGATCGTGGTTGACAGGGAGATAGACATTGCGCATGCGTTAGGTGTTAGGTTTATTTTAGCAGATCGCGGTTGACAGGGAGATAGACATTGCGCATGCGTTAGGTGTTAGGTTTATTTTCTAGTTAGTTTAGGGAGTTACGGGGCTCCAATAGTCAGCGTAAGGCTTCTTACGGCTGCTTTTTGTGGCGAGGTGAAAATAGAGTAAGTTTTCTCCATTTTCGCCATGTAAGTCCTTACGCTGCATATTGGATACCAAACTGCGCGGGTTTGGTATACCTGCCTATGGCCCAAAAAACTGCGGGCGACGGCAGAAATATACGGGCGTAACTTCTAGGTTACGCCGTATATGTGATACCAAATCCGCGCAAATATTGGCGTCGCCGGCTTTTGCGGGCGACGCTTTATATCGGATCGACCCCATAATAGGTGCATGGTCGGAAAGACAGAAGGAGAAGATAGATGTATTGACTCCTAGGTTTATTAAACTATTAATAAAAAGAAATATATTAATTCTTGAGAGTTGTATTTTTTAGACATACATGTATAGTTTTTAATATCTGGGTTCTGTTCCAAACATATCTGATCCCAAGATTGCTAAAAAGTTTTCTGAATTTTCCTGTTTATCTCTATTTGTTTTAGAATGATTTTTACCTTGTCTTACCATATCTAATGGATGCTGTGGAATCATGTTGAAGTCCCCTCCTAGGATAAAATGTCCCTCTACCATTTTAAAATCTTGCGGCTAGATTACGAGTTTTGCGTTAAGGTAAAAAAGCAGCTTTAACAGGTCCTAACGCTGCTTTTTTACGCCCACTGGTATTACGAGTCTTGCAGGTTTAGGGGCACCGCACACTTTTTTGGACTTACCACAAACCAACTTACGTAAATTTCAATGGGGCTTGCATAGCGCCGGTATTACGAGTTTGTCCTGGGAGGCCAAAAAGTGAGCGGTACACTCTCTACCGCCATGATTCCTAACGCATTTTAAAGTCAGTAGTTATGAGTTTTACACTACAAAGCTGTAGCATAAAACTCATAACTAAAGTGTTACAAAGTACACTAACAATCATAAACTACCTATTAACCCCTAAACCGAGGCCCTCCCGCATCGCAAACACTAAAAGAAAATTATTAACACCTTATCTACCGCTTCGGACATTGCCGCCCATAGAATAAACATATTAACCCCTAAACCGCCGCACTACCGCCTCACAAACACTAGTTAAATATTATTAACCCCTAATATGCTGCCCCTAACATTGCCACCATCTACATTATACTTATTAACCCCTAATCTGCCGTCCCCAACGTCGCCGCCACTATTCTAAATTTATTAACCCTTTAAATCTAAGTCTAACCCTAACCCTAACACCCCCTAACTTAAATATAATTAAAATAAATCTAAATAAAATTCCTATCATTACCTAAATTATTCCTATTTAAAACTAAATACTTACCTGTAAAATAAACCTTAAGCTAGCTACAATATAAGTAATAGTTACATTGTATCTAGCTTAGGGTTTATTTTTATTTTACAGGCAAGTTTGTATTTATTTTAACTAGGTAGAATAGTTTCTAAATAGTTATTAACTATTTAATAACTACTTAGCTAAAATAAATACAAATAACTTACCTAAATTAAATACAATTAAATAAATTAAATACAATTAGCTAAATTACAAAAACAAACAAACACTAAATTACAGAAAATAAAAAACAAATTACAAGATATTTAAACTAAATACACCTAATCTAAGAGCCCTATCAAAATAAAAAAGCCCCCCAAAATAAAAAAAAAACCTAGCCTAAACTAAATTATCAATAGCCTTTAAAAGGGCCTTTTGCGGGGCATTGCTCCAAATAAATCAGCTCTTTTACCTGAAAAAGAAATACAAACAACCCCCCCAACAGTAAAACCCACCATCCACACAACCAACCCCCCAAATAAAACCCTAACTAAAAAAACCTAAGCTCCCCATTGCCCTTAAAAGGGCATTTGCATGGGCATTGCCCTTAAAAGGGCATTTAGCTCTATTGCTGCCCAAAGTCCTAACCTAAAAATAAAACCCACCCAATACACCCTTAAAAAATCCAAACACTAACCCCCGAAGATCCACTTACCGGGAGAAGTCTTTATCCAAGCGGCAAGATGTCCTCAATGAAGCCGGCAGAAGTAGTCCTCCAGACGGGCAGAAGTGGTCCTCCAGATGGGCAGAAGTCTTCATCCAGACGGCATCTTTGATCTTCATCCTTCCGACGCGGAGCGGGTCCATCTTCAAGACATCTGACGCGGAGCATCCTCTTATTCCGACGTCTTCTTGCTGAATAAAGGTACCTTTAAATGACATCATCCAAGATGGTGTCCATTAGATTCTGATTGGCTGATAGAATTCTATCAGCCAATCGGAATTAAGGTTGAAATATTCCTATTGGCTGATCCAATCAGCCAATAGGATTGAGCTCGCATTCTATTGGCTGATTGGAACAGCCAATAGAATGCAAGCTCAATCCTATTGGCTGATTGGATTTTTTCAACCTTAATTCTGATTGGCTGATAGAATTCTATCAGCCAATCGGAATCTAAGGGACACCATCTTGAATGACATCACTTAAAGGTACCTTCATTCAGCAAGAAGACGTCGTTTGAAGAAGATGCTCCGCGCCGGATGTCTTGAAGATGGAGCCGATCCGTATCGGAAGGATGAAGATAGTAGATGCCACCTGGGTGAAGACTTATGCCCATCTGGAGGACCACTTCTGCCCGTCTGGAGGACCACTTCTGCCGGCGTCGTTGAGGACATCTTGCTGCTTGGATGAAGGGCAATGGGGAGTTTAGTTTTTTTTAGTTACTATTACTTATATTGTAGCTAGCTTAGGGTTTATTTTATAGGTAAGTATTTAGTTTTAAATAGGAATAATTTAGTTAATGATAGTAATTTTATTTAGATTTATTTAAATTATATTTAAGTTAGGGGGGTTAGGGTTAGATTTAGGTTTAAAGGGTTAATAAATTTAAAATAGTGGTGGTGACGTTGGGGGCGGCAGATTAGGGGTTAATAAATGTAGGTAGGTCTGCGGCAACATTGGAGGAGGGAGATTAGGGGTTAAAAAATATAATGTAGGTGTCGGCGATGTTGGGGGCAGCAGATTAGGGATTCATAAGTATAATGTAGGTGGCGGTGATGTCCGGAGCGGCAGATTAGGGGTTAATAAGTATAATGTAGGTGGCGGCGATGTCGGGGGTGGCAGATTAGGGGTTAATAAGTGTAATTTAGACTCGGGGTTCATGTTAGGGTGTTAGGTGTAAACATAAAATGTGTTTCCCCATAGGAATCAATGGGACTGTGTTACTGAGTTTTTTTGGCAGGTGTTAGACTTTTTCTCAGCTGGCTCTCCCCATTGATGTCTATGGGGAAATCGTGCACGAGCACGTATAACCAGCTCACCGCTGACTTAAGCAGCGCTGGTATTGGAGTGCAGTGTGGAGCGCAATTTTGCTCTACGCTCACTTCTTGCCTGTTAACGCCGGGTTGATAAAAACCCGTAATACTAGCGCTGCAGGTAAGTGAGCGGTGAGAATAAACTGCAAGTTAGCAATGCACCCCTATTACAGCAAAACTCGTAATCTAGGCGTTAGTTTGGAGAAGATTCCAAAATGTTGGGTTAAAATCATTAGGTGCATACACATTACATAAAGTGAAAATGCCATTCACAGTTTTTATTTTTAGTATAAGATACCTCCTGTCTGGAGGTATATTATAAAAGAGTCAGTAATCCCATATTTAAACAAATTTCCAAGCAAAATAGCCACTCCTTTCCTCCTAACAGTTGAAGGAGAACCTATCACCTCCCCTACCCATTGAGTCCTAAGTTTCATTCCTTCCTCTAGAGATAAATGGGTTTCCTGAAGGAAGGCTATTTCAGTATGTAGTTTCTTTAAATGAATGGCCTTCCTTTTAAAGAGGGGAGTGATATCCCCTATGTTCCAGGGCGTTATTATTAGTTTCTTATCCCTATTAATTTATTAAACCCAATAGAATAGGGAAACAAAAAGCAAGGGACCAAGAAGAAGGGCACAGAGAAGAGGGAAGGAGGAGAATATATATATAACACAGCAAAGACCTGGGAGCCAAGCTCCGCATTTCAGACTATATAATCATACATGACTCCCAGACAGAAAAACAAAAAAATGAAACCCAAATACCAATTGAACCCTATGGAAACAAAGAAGAGGCAGCTTACTAGGTACCCATTCTGACTAAAAAAAATGTTCAACTTCTGTCGCATTATCAAAACAAAAAATACTGTTTTACCATCAGAAACTTTTAACTTATACATATAAATACATAAATATACATATGTACACACATATAAACACACATATATATATATATATATATATATATACAGTATATATATATATATATATATATATATATATATATATATATATATATATATATATATATAAATACATACATACATCGTTATAGATGTATATGTATGTATCTCTATGTTAAAACCATGTGTCTGCCTTTTTATTCTAACACCTGATACCTCATATCTTAAAAGCCCTTATAACTTTTTTGTGCAAATTTTTTTAAATTTTGTTATTAGATGGTGTTATTATGAGTGTAACTGTATTTTTTAATGTATTTTTTATGTCTTTTAGGACACTTTGTTGTTTCACGAAACAGTCAACCAGAGCTCTGAGGTTCTGATAAACCGACACGCATTTACTTTAATTGAGTTTAAGCGATCGTGTTTACTTTCAACTTGTAATACCAGCAAAAACAACAACATGCGCATACACCCACGATAAACCCCTTTTCGCTCACAAATAACTGTTAGTGATCCACTCGTAATCTAGACCTTTATGCTAAATTATAATATATTTTCTGTTTGAGAATGATCATTTATTCAAAACATAAAGACTGCACACTTAAATACTATTTTGTAGAAAATTCAGAATCCAAACATTTTTTATTTTGTAGCCTGCTAGGTCAACTCATGGATGGAGCAGGGTCGGCTCCAAGGGGGTCACTGGGGGGCAATGCCCACCCAAATGGAATGCTGTGCCCCCTCAAAAAATATTGATATGATGATAAACTTTCAAAATAATAAATAAAATAATGAATTGTTATGTAATGCTGCATGTTGGGGGCGGAGTTAGCTGCTGAACTGTGAGGTCGCATCCCAAATCTGCAAGGAGCGCCGTGTCTTAACCTCTTATTTGGAATTGGAAGTTAATTAGAGACTTTTTGGACTTGTCTTTAACCCTATTAATTTTACCTAACTATCGTGAGTTACTCATTTTCTTAAACAATAGACCATGATAAGAATATAATTGTATCATATAAATATGTCTATAAATGGCTACCAGCTTCTATTGACGCCTCAAAAGTACGCCTAAGATAACAGTGCACTTTTGAGGCGTTGATAGAAGCTGGTAGCCATTTATTGACTTATATTTATATGATACAATCATATTCTTATAGTTTCACAGTACATAGGTTGTATTAAGTAGCCTGATATCCGTTAGTTATTACGAAACAGGTATAGCTAAATCTAAGTACCTGAAAACCTAGTATCCTCACTGCTATTGCAAACAAAGGGATTAATTGCATTGGGGGGTTTGGGGTGCATGGCTGTTTAGGGGACATGATTGAGATTTGAGAATGAGTTTAAGGGTTTTGGATCATGGTGATTAAGGGGTGAATTGTTTTTAAGGAGCTATTGCACTGGGGGTCTCAAGTTTAATGGCTCTGTTTTAGTGCACTCACTGCATAGGATTTAGACTGCTTTGTTTTACTTAGTGATTTAGCACATATTCTCCAAATGTTAATAAAGGGGGATAAGCAGTCTTGGGACTTTACACTGCCACACAGTCTTTTAGGGAATAAGTTCCCACACACACAATAATGTAGTCCAAGCGTTGGTCTGCCTGTTTATTTTGCACGTCACAGGCAATTCAAATCAAAACAGCAGCAAAATATAAAACAAAATCCTGCCTGTCTAGGCACTAACTAAACATAAAACAATTGTTTGTAACTAGTGTCAGACAGTTAGTCTAGAACTGACATAAAACAGAGTTAAAGGCAACAGATTTTTACCTTAATGTATAGGGCCTTTAAACAGCAGACATTTGCTCCTCTTTCCTGCAGTGAGGTATTGAAGGCACTGAGCTAACTCAGACTCCAGTCTTTATAGCAGCATTATTACACACCTGTGTACTGTTGCAGTGTCTGAGAAACTGAATAGCTGCAAAGGACAAAGTACTCTATCACCCTGCTGAAAAAAGGTAAAGGCCCTACTTTATCCATAGCAATCCGGTCAAAGGGAACATCGATTATGGGCAGTGGAATTAACAGACTACAAAACACCTTAAAAGGGGCTGTGTGCTAACATTCAGGACATAAGGAGAAATCATTTGTTATATCAGCCAATATTCCTGGCCAGTAAAACCACCTAAGGATTGTTTCTTTTTTTTTTTTCTACTCCTAGGTGTCCTCCTAGTAAATGGCTATGAGAGAGATTTAAGATAGTATTTTGAAACACCCTTGGTAGAAGTCACTGCCTAATTACATCTGCTCCTTTTTATTAATTCAATAAAGCAAGTTATAAGACAATTCAAAGTGTCAACTATGGGGATCACATTGACCCACCCAGCTGTGAAGAGGCATTATTAGACTTCTCAGGAATATATCTATTACTAAAATTTCAACAATACGGCTCAGTGTTTTACTTTTAGGTTGCAACCATTTTAAAGAACAGTGAATACGATTAAACATTAGAGACCTCATTGATGTGTCAGAACAGAATGTCCAAAGTATGGAATCTCTGGGCATGTACTGCCGATGTCACTCCAAGTCATACTAGAATCTGTGCCTTTACTTTAGCGTAATCATTGGCCTGTGCTGGCTCCAGGTCATGATAGGCTTTTTGTGGTTTTCCAATCAGAAATGCGGCTAAAAGGCTGGCCCATTGCATAGTTGGTCACCCCTCTCTCTCTCTGCAGTACGTTCAAAAGTCAATAAATACACCTCTATGTCATTGTCAGGTGCCATCTTTTGTAGATTATGACTTGCTCACACATGTTTGGCTCCTGAGGTTTTTGCCTCTGCAGTTTCCTCAATTCTCTCTGACAAACTCCGGAGCTCCTGTTGTACAGTCAGAATGGCCTTCCTCTGTTCAGCCAGAGCTAACTGACTTGCTTCTGCTTGTGCAGTCACCACCTATTACACAAGAGCTTCTGTGCTATCCTACTGAGTCTTAGTTAATGCAGCAACCCCCTTTGCCTGGACCAGGACCAACTGTTTCAAAGCAGCAATAGCCTCAATAGTTTTCACATGTGTCTCTTGTTGAATAGCTGTGGAGTGCAGTATCACTTTAAGAAAGCCCTACATTTTAGTAACAGAGGAAACACTTATGTCCTCATACCTCCAGTACATCTTGCTCGTATTCTCCACTATATATGACAGAATTTCTCATGTTTAATGTCTTGGGACTTTACACTGCCACACAATATTTTAGGGAATTAGGATCCGAATTATCATTGTGCGAGTGGACATGATCCGATATTGCGGATCATGTCCGTTGCACATTGATAAATGCCGACAGCATACGCTCTCGGCAGTTATCATTGCACCAGTAGTTCTTGTGAACTGCTGGTGCAATGCCGCCTCCTGCAGATTTGCATTGAATGATTTAATGTGAAGGCCTAGAAATGAATCTAACAGATGAGGTCTATTAGCATGATTAAAGGATATTCTTCCGAAACATTGCTTTAACACTTTTGTACCTCCATGGGAGGAGAAGTCAAATAAATTTTGTTATATGAAAGGTGCTGTGGAGTTGTTTGTTTGCTGTTATTACAGGGGTTGACAGTCCCCCTTTTCCATGTGCATCTGAATCTGTACCTGGGTGCTGTACACTTTCTTTGGATACAGCCTGCAGATTTGCAGCCAATCAGCCACTAGCAGGGGGTGTCAATCAACCCAATCGGGTTGATTTCTGGCGATGTCTGTCCACCGCCTTAGAGCAGGCAGACATGTTATGGAGCAGTGGTCTTTAGACTTGTGTTTCCAGCGTGCCTGAAGGCTCGGCAGAAACATAGGGCATCTAGCTCCATATGGAGCTTGATAAATTTGCCCCTAAGTTTCCACATACACAGTAATGGAGTTCAAGCGGCAGTCTGCCTGATTATTTTGTCAGGCAATTCAAATCGAAACTTCTGCAAAATATAAAACACAATCCTAACTGTCTAGGCACTAACTAAACATAAAACAATTGTTTCTAACTAGTGTCAGTCAGCTAGTCTAGAACTGACAAAACTTACATAAAACAAACAGAGTTAAAGGCAAAACAGCAAACCGCAGCCAGTTGCTCCTCTTTCCTGCAGTGAGGTAGTGAAGGCACTGAACTATCTCAGACTTCAGGCTTTATAGTAGCATGATTACACACTTGTGTACTGCTGCAGTGTCTGAGAAACTGAATAGCTGCAAATCTTAGACTGGAACCTAAAGTAAACAAACTATGTGACAGAGCCCTTTTCCTCACATACCTACCTATCACAGCTACACTTTAAATGTATAATCAGACCTCAACAAGCAGTGGCTTTGTGTCACCATCTGTTACGCATCTTGCGCCTATTCTGTAATCAAGATGCTCATTTTACAAAACAAAGCTGCATTACTCATTGCTAAATACATCTCAGATACTGACTGTCACGGATACCCCACAGCTAAGGCTACCTCCCAACTCCTTCTACATGGCTCACTCCCTGTTACATTAGATTTGGCCATTTCATGGCTTATGGGATCTCCCAGATGCGTGCTATGTGTTGTTTTGCTATGTACACTTGGTCATGAAAGAGCTGATCTTTGACTAGGAAAAACCCTCCTAGGCTGGCCGGGCTCCTGGAACTCCTGGTTGGCCACCTTACAACTGACACCCGCCTAACCCCTCTCAGGCTGGCTGGGCTCCTGGAACGCCCGGTCGGTCACAGAACAGCAGGACACCCGCTAATTTTACCCCTGGTCACTCCAGCGGCACTTTGACCCATAGATCCGCTCTTTTGGGGATTGGTAGCCCCTAGGGAGGACAAGAGGTGGGGGGATTACCGGAGGGGAGCTCTTTTGGGAACCAGGGTTTTTGGAAACCCCTACCCCCATAACTTCAACTGACTGTAACGAATAAACCGTTTTTTGGACTGTGGCATCTGGGAAACGAGAGCTTTCAAATAACACCCTGGAAGTGCCACCGCTCCCCCGGGATCACCCCAAAACCGTCACATATGGGTCCTGGGATTCTGTGGGACTATGGCTGCTATGGAGGCACAAATGGAGGGAGGGGTGGGAATGGCGGGGAAATTGTAGGATTGTCCAGTGTCTTATCAAGATGAGCTTTGTGTATAAAAGGAGTGTATGTTTTACAATAAAGTCAGTTCCTGTTTCACCTGAATGCTAGTATGTCTAGTTATTTGGGTGGGTTCCTGCTAAAATCACTTTCCTGGGCTGCATAGCAGCCTGTTCCAGGCAGAGGAAGGACCCTCTGGCAGAGCTACCTTGTCTGGGTAGCCGGAGTCTGCCACAGGGTGGGACCCTGAATACAGTTGCTGTCGGGCATCAGGGGTGGCTACAGTCTGTGGTCACTTGACAGCTACATAGCTGGAGTCGGCAGGGAGGAAGCAGAACCTGTTTGGTGGAGCTACCCAGTTGGGGTAGCCGGGGTATCCGTCACATTGGCTGGCAACAGTGGGATCTGCTTTTTCCACACGATTCCTGCTGACAGAGGAGAAGGGCCACAGTAGCAGGTAACTATGGAAGTCGAATTTCTAAGGAGAGTACAGGAGGCGCTGGCCCAGCTGAACGGTCCTATTTACCTACAGGATGAGCTGGAACAGAGGGACCTGATCCACTGGGACATCTGGTGGGAGGCTCTTCAACAGGAGCAGGACAATGGAAACGTCCTCCCCACGAATGACATGAGGTTCCGGGTTTGGCAGACTTTGAGAGTGCCTTTCCTGGGAAAACAACCAAATAAGGAATGGCTATCTGTTCTACATAGACTGGTCCAGTAAGAGATGTGGGTGGAGGACAGCTATCGGGCCCTCCAATTGCTCGCTATGCAAGTACAGTCATGGCTGTGGGTTTGGCTCCCCCACAGAGGGCTTTGACTTTGGCGGCCCTGGATTGCTATTTACAAAAAGGACAGAGGACCCACAGTTTGGAAGCGAGATGGACCAGGTTCTGGAGGATATCTCTGGGCTCCTAGAGGAACTGCTGGATCTATTGGAGGAATCCTGGCTACTAGACGATCTGGATTTTATAAGTGACCAGGAAGAGGCACTGGTCAAGGAATACAAGTGGCTGCTAGATCTCGTTAAGCAGCGTGCCAAGGCTATACAGGTCTGGGGTGCAGCCCTCTGGGATTCATGGAGCTCCACCATGGAGGAGTGGCAACAAAGAAAAAGGGAACCAGGGCTGCTGGATCCCGATAAGAAGTCTGGCTCTGAGCTTATGGTCTTGGACCAGGGGGCAACCCTAGCAGAAGCACTGGCAACAGGACAGAGAGCCGCCAGCCTATGCCCAGCACCTGCAACAGCTCCAGGAAACCAGGGAGAGGAGGTAGGCATCCTCCCTTCCCTTACACAAAACCCCTTCCCAGGAGAGGAGACAGTCGGTCTCTCTCCCCAGCGGCAGAGCCAGGAGCAGGGAGAGGAGACAATCAGTCTCTCTCCCCAGTGGCGGAGCCATCCCCTGGGAATGCAGGTAGTCATCCTCCCTCCCCGTAAGCAGAACCCCTTCCTGGGAGAGGAGACTGTCGGTCTCTCACCCCAGCAGCAGAGCCAGGAGCATGGAGAGGAGAAAGTCAGTCTCTCTCCCCAGTGGCAGAGCCATCTCCTGGGAGCGGAGGTAGTCATCCTCCCTCCCCTTATGCAGAACCCCTTCCTGGGAGAAGAGACAGTCTGTCTCTCTCCCCAGCGGCAGAGCCAGGAGCCAGGAGAGGAGACAGTCGGTCTCTATCCCCAGTGGCAGAGCCATACCCTGGGAGCGGAGGTAGTCATACTCCCGCCCCTTATGCAGAACCCCTTCCTGGGAGAGGAGACAGTCGGTCTCTCTCCCCAGTGGCAGAGCCAGGAGCCAGGAGAGGAGACAGTCAGTCTCTATCCCCAGTGGCAGAGCCATTCCCTGGGAGCTGAGGTAGTCGTCCTCCCTCCCCTTACGCAGAACCACTTCCTGGGAGAGGAGACAGTTGGTTTCTCTCCCCAGTGGCAGAGCCAGGAGAGGAGACAGTCAGTCTCTCTCCCCAGAGGCAGAGCCATCCCCTGGGAGTGCAGGTAGTCATCCTCCCTCCCTGTAAGCAGAACCCCTTCCTGGGAGAGGAGACTGTTGGTCTCTCTCCCCAGCAGTAGAGCCAGGAGCATGGAGAGGACAAAGTCAGTCTCTCTCCCCAGCGGCAGAGCCATCCCCTGGGAGTGGAGGTAGTCATCCTCCCTCCCCTTACGCAGAACCCCTTCCTGGGAGAGGAGACAGTTGGTTTCTCTCCCCAGTGGCAGAGCCAGGAGAGGAGACAGTCAGTCTCTATCCCCAGCGACAGAGTCATCCCCAGTTGGTCTCTCTCCCCAGTGGGAGAGCCAGGAGAGGAGACAGTTGGTTTCTATCCCAGGTGGCAGAGCCATCCCCTGGGAGTGGAGGTAGTCATACTCCCTCCCCTTATGCAGAACCCCTTCCTGGGAGAGGAGACAGTCGGTCTCTCTCCCCAGCAGCAGAGCCAGGAGCCAGGAGAGGAGACAGTCAGTCTCTCTCCCCAGAGGCAGAGCCATCCCCTGGGAGTGGAGGTAGTCATCCTCCCTCCACTTACACAGAACCCCTTTCAGAGAGAGACGTATGTTGATAACTCTCCCCAGTGGCAGAACCCCTTCTTGGGGGAGGAGACAATCGGTCTCCCTCCCCAGTGGCAGAGCAGTTTCCCATGGAGCAGAGGAAGCAGACCTCCCTCCCCAGTGGTAGATCTCCTTCTCTGGAGAAGAGACAGATGGTCTCTCCCCTCAGTATCTTGGCAGGGTCTCTACCCTTTTCTCGTCCCAGAGTATTTCTCACAGGGGGGTACCCGCTCATGCAGTTGGTGCCAAAAGTTTGGGCACCCGAGTTTTGCCTGCTCCACCAAGGAGCAATTTCCACCTACTGCCAGGAAACCGGCAATGGCTTTGTTGGATACCTGCCCCTGCATTTGGTGCTACCAGTTGGGCGCCCGAGTCTTGCCTGCCCCACCAAGGAGAAACCTCAACCTACAGTCTGGGGTGGGGATACAGCCGGGAAACCGGCACTGGCTTTGTTTGTGGGTGGGTCAGCCGGTACTCAACAGAGTGTCACAGAGGGAGGCCGTGTGGCCATGGAACTTAAGGACACTGGAACTTGTGGGAGAACAACTGTTTGGGAGCCAGCCTTGGCAAACTTGTTTGGGACATTGCATTGTGTGACTGTCCCTGAGCCTAGGCCCCAAGCCCAGGAGAGATGGGATAACCTTCTCCAGCAACCAAGAAGTGGAGGGCCACTGTCGGACAGCCCCAGGCCGACCCATTAAGGGTCTAGCCAGGTCTAACAAACTGTAGGGGGGGAGATGTCACAGATACCAGACAGCTAAGGCTACCCCTACTACATGGCTTATTCCCTGTTACATTAGATTTGGCCATTAATTTCATGGCTTATGGGATCTCCCAGATGCATGCTATGAGTTGTTTTACTATGTACACTTGGTCATGGAAGAGCTGATCTATGACCAGGAAAAACCCTCCTAGGCTGGCCGTGCTCCTGGAACTCCTGGTCGGCCACCTTACAACTGACACCCGCCTAACCCCTTTCAGGCTGGCCGGGCTCCTGGAACTCCCGATCAGCCACAGAACAGCAGGACACCGCTAATTTTACCCCTGGTCGCTCCAGCGGCCCTTTGCCCCAGAGCTCCGCTCTTTTGGCAATTGGTAGCCCCTAGGGAGGACAAGAGGTGGGGGGATTACCGGAGGGGAGCTCCTTTGTGAACCGGGGTTTTTGGACACCCCTACCCCATAACTTAAACTGGCTGTATCGCCTATCCCCAGTAACGAATCATGACACTTTTTGGACTGTGGCATCTGGGGTCCAAGAGCTTTTTAATGACACCCTGGAAGTGCTGCCGCTCCCCCGGGATAACCCCGAAACTGTTACACATGTGTCCTGAGATTCTGTGGGACTATGGCTGCTACAGAGGCGCCGGTCTGTCTGGAGGGGCGGGAATGATGGGAAAATTGTAGGATTGTCCAATGTCTTATCAAAATGAGCTTTGTGTATAAAAGGAGTGTATGTTTTACAATAAAGTCAGTTCCTGTTTCACCTGAATGCTAGTATGTCTAGTTATTTCGGTGGGCTCCTGCTAAAATCACTTTCCTGGGCTACATAGCAGCCTGTTCCAGAAAGATGAAGTACCCTCTGGCAGAGCTACCTAGTCTGGGTAGCTGGAGTCTGCCACAGGGTGGGGCCCTGAATACTGGTGCTGTCGGGCATCAGGGGTGGCTACTGTCTGTGGTCACTTGCCAGCTACATAGCTGCAGTTGGCAGGGAGGAAGCAGGACCCTTTTAGTGGAGCTACCTAGTCGGGGTAGCTGGGGTATCCGTCACACTGACGTCAAAATGTTTTCATTCACAACTCATCCTGTTGTGCTCTGTTTTTACAAAAACCCTAAAATATCTTCCTCGATTATTGGTTAACTGTAATGCTTGCCATACGTTTGTAGAATGTTTCCATTGTAAAATGGATGTTTATGACTCTAAAGCACAATGGCTGAAATGTATTAGCAATAACTGCTAGTCCTGAAAACATAACATTAGGAGTGAAAGATTTTGAAATATTTAAGCCTTTTGCTCTACCAAGAATTAGGGTAATAGTGGATTGCTGTAGCCCCCAATATCGTCAATAATCAGCACTTTTAAATAAACCAATTCTGTCATTTTTTAGGCTCTGGCATTTAAACATTTATTGTAAAACTACAAATACTTGGTTCACAGAATTTTAGGATTAGACCTGCATTATTAAGGGTTCCAAAACATAGCCACACTCCAAGTTTAGAACATATGTCCAACAAATTAACAGTTCATGTGTTATTCCACACACCACTAAAGACAACTTCATGTTAGCAGGTTATGCTAGCAAATCTGTTCTAGGTTGCCACAATGGGGCATATCTATCAAGCTCCGTATGGAGCTTGAAGCCCCCATGTTTCTGGCGAGGCTCTGCCTCTGAGGAGGCGGACAGAGATCGCCGCAATTCAACCCGCCCTGCTAGCGGCCAATTGGCCGCGAATCTGCAAGGGGCGGCGTTGCACCAGCAGTTCACAAGAGCTGCTGGTGCAATGCTGAATGCGGAAAGCGTATTGCTCTCCGCATTCAGCGAAGTCTGTCGGACATGATCCGCTATGTCTGATCATGTCAGACAGGCCTTTCATAAATAGGCCCCAATGTATTTTCTCATGCATAGAAAATCCTCTTTATGCAAACTATATGTAAATTTTGTATTTTGTATTTAGTACTGCAACCTAGCAGCGAGATTACGAGTTTTGCGGTAACAGGGGTGCGTTGCTAATGAGCAAAAATAACTATTAATAACTATAACTATTCTACCTAGTTAAAATAAATACAAACTTGCCTGTAAAATAAATATAAACACTAACAGCTAGATTTGGAGTTCGGCGGTAGATGGGTTGCTAACGCCACGCGTGATTTATGTCTAACGCACGGCATTGTTTGACTCTGGTATTTAGAGTTCAAAAATGACCATCTAACGATGCTCCTAACGCGTGTATGTCACACGCGGAATACTGCCCGCGTTAGACAGTCTCCCATAGAGATCAATGGAAAAGCAAAAAAATAGCTTTTTTCACCTAACACTCGATCTCGCGAGAAATACGCACGGCTCGGTCATATGACGCATACCACATCATGCACAACAATAACACGCCGCAAATGTCACAACAACAATCAATCAACAAAGCACACAAGCATTACACATTCACAAACGGGGGGATTTTTAATAAAATTTAATACGGGGAATACGCATATACTTTAAGATGCGGAAATTCGCAAAATAACAACAAGGAATAAAAAATATATACATACACTAGAAAAATAATCGCATTCAATATCACTATATATTAGGACAAACATACATATACAACACTTCACTAATAACACACCATCGCAAATTCACATTTAAAAAGAATACTATTGGACAATGTTAGAGAAAACGACCACTATGACATCATCGCATTCTACACATTCCACAAATACTAACTCAAAATGAGCATGCGCAAATTCACACAACTAATACACATTGCACTAATATTAATTGCTAATAAAGCACACCTGAACACAATTTACAACGGAAATCGGTACATCATTAAACATTTACACAGGGTATATAAGCACCACACAAGCAGGGCTTCTTTGACTGTGTTGCTGGTGGGTCTTTGGAGATTGGAGGTTTAAGATTAGAGAGTTGGTGCATTATTGTGAGTGAGTTAGTGTTAGCGTGAGAGAGTCAGTTGTTAGTGTTATCGTGAGTGAGTTAGTGGGAGTTAGTGGGAGTGGGAGAGAGTCTGTTAGTGGGAGCGTGAGTGAGTTAGTGGGAGTGGGAGTTGTTAGTGAGAGTTGTTAGTGGGAGCGTGAGTTAGTGGTAGTTAGTGAGAGTTAGTGGGAGTGTATGTTAGTGAGAATTAGTAGTAGTGTGTTAGTGAGAATTAGTAGTAGTGTGAGTTAGCGAGCGAGTGATTTTTCTGTACACGTAACACATTTACACGCAAACACATTCAATACATACATACACTTATCAATAACACTACATACACTCCATACCCCGTATCCCCTCATACTACACTCCATACCCCATTCCCTGTAGTCCCATTCCCTTTCATCCCATTTACTCTTATCCCATACCCCATACCCATCCCATACCCATGAGGCACAAGACCACACGTGACAAGCCAGCACGCAGACCAGACAGACCGGTCGGCCTCGGGACGGGCAGCAGGGCTTCAGGGCAGTCGCACTCGCAGTCGGTAAGGGCTCAGAGTCAGGGGCAGCAGGGCTGGGCGGCTGTGGGCCATACTGTCAGACTGTGACTGATACCGACCGGGCGACACTCTGACTCTGTGTCTGAATCTGATACAGACAGTCTGAGACAGACAGTTACATGCAGGCGCAGCTGTGAACTGTGATGAAGGTCGGATCATGTGTGAATGAATGCCATGGAGTTAGGTTGCTAAGGGAGGCAGGCGGCAGCTGTGAACTGTGATGAAGGAAGGAGAAGGATCATGTGTGAATGCCAATATGCCATGGAGTTAGGTTGCTAGGTTGAAGAGGCAAAGAGGGAGTATGTGTATATGTAATGTGTGAGTCACAGGGCTGCAGGGCAGTCGCAGTCGGTAAGGGCTCAGAGTCAGGGGCAGCAGGGCTGGGCGGCTGAAGAGGCCAAGAGGGAGTAAGTCAAGTGTATATGTAATGTGTGAGTGTATATTATAATGTTGTGTGGTACGTATGATGAGTGTTGAAATATTTTTCTTGGTTGGAACTGACCCAACCAACAGCCTAAGTAAGTTGTGGCGTGGGAGATGTCCCATTATGGTGGGTGATTTGCTCGAGACGAGGCATAATAGTGTAATATTATATGATATCCAATGAATGTTACTAGGCATCAGACAGAGTCTGTGTGTCTGACTATCTGACTGACTGACTGATTCTCAGCAATTAATTTGTACTTATATATCACACTGTAATCCTGTATAGTGTGATATAGTTATTTTTATTGTATATATAATATATATAATATACACAGCCAGGCTGACTGAGGCTGGCTGCTCTGATGCCTAACTGTAACTGGTGGTTAGTAATTAACTGCTGCTTAGTGCCTTGTTCTAAATTGACTTAAAATGTCATAAAACCTGTTGGGATCAGTCATCACAGTGTATATCCAAAAAATTGTTTGCATAATTTTTTTTTTAAATTGCAAGTATTTAAAAATAATTTTCAAAATTAAACAAACTTGCCTACATAGCCATGGTATTATTATTATATTGTGTCTCAGTCATACCAAATTGTTTTAACCGGCGCCGCCCGGTATTATATAATCCTTATTTTACTATTTTCTATTTGGTTTTATTTTCTTTTTTTGTATGTCAAATTGTCAATTGTCAAACAATAATTGAAAGATGGCTGAGATGCTGTGCCAGGGCCACACACATGGCACTGTGACAGTGTCACTGTCTTGCCCCAAGTTGTGGGCCAGGGGGTAAGAGTCCAAGACACAGTGTTCCTGGTACAGAATGTCAGCCATCTTTCAATTATTGCTTGACAGTTGACAAGTTATATATAATAAGTCAAATCTTTGTTTTAAATGCATCATTATGTCACATTGACAGATAGTGAGGACTCGGAGGACTTTATTAGATGAGTCTGTTTGAGGCTGGTTCTTTAGCCCCCATCAGGGATTCCATACTTTGTATTTATTATTTGTAGATCTTCAAATATAGAGTTTCAGCTCAGAAGCAGCACTTGACTTGTTATTTAAAAACAATCAGCATTTTATTTTCGCCAAATTAAAGTCACATTATCTTTATTTGGCTAAAATAAAATGCTGTTTTTAGAAGTGCTTATTATGACCTGAAACTCTACATTAATTAATGTTATGTTATAATTTTATCAGTAAAAACGTATAACTGTTTTACAGTGGTATTTATTTTGTTTGGTGTACTGAACATGTTAGGAGATTTGTGTGGTTGTAGCCAGTTGCAGCCTGGTCTGGCCTTTGTGCTTTTCTGAATGTGCATCATGTAATTTAAAATCTGTTGTGTTTTTTTTTTTTGGCCCCATAACAATTATAATTAATATAGAAGTATTCTATCTGAATATAGACGTATTCTATCTGAGATCTGGTGATGACTATGAGATGTGAGATATCTATATGTGTTTTCTAGTTAGATGTTAAAATAATCTAGAAAAATACTTATTGCAGTATTTTTGTATGTTGTTGTTGTTGTACAAAGTAAAGATCTGCTTGAAAAAAGGTTGTGTCACACTATTGGTGTTGATTAAATATATATACATATATATATATATATATATAGGGACATGAAACAGAGCGTATCATTTTATACAACGCTATAATTTATTTATTTAATCTAATTTGTTTGGTTCTTATAGTATCCTTTGTTGAAAAGGTTACCTTACCTATATATCTTAGAAGCTGCTGATTGGTGGGTGTTTGCATATGCCTATTTATTTCAGATAGCTCCCTCCCACTCCCAGTAGTGCATTATTGTTCCTTCAACAAAGGATACCAAAAAAAAAGCAAATTAGATAAAAGAAGTAAATTTGAACGTTAATTAAAATTGTAGGTTCTATCTGAATCATGAAATGGGGGGGGGGGGGCGAAAACTGGCTGAGTCAGGGGCCCCATGATTTCTAGTGGCAGCCCTGGGTGCGGGTTCTACTGGACTACATAGACCAGATGCGTAACTCCCGGATACAAAATATCGAAGGCCGAACTCGAATTCTTGATGGACAAAATCAAATAATTGAAGGCCAAAACCAAATAATAAACATACTTAATAGAATCGAACAAGGCCAAAACAGAATCATTAATCTGCACCAAGAGATGTTCAATTTTTTCCGGGAGGCGCATGCTGGTCTACCTCCAGGTCCGCCTCCTGCTGCTGGGCCTCCTGCTGCTGGGCCTCTTGCTGCTGGGCCTCCTGCTGCTGGGCCATCTCCTCCTGCTGGCCCATCTACTCCTCTTCAGCCATCTCCTCCTCTTCAGCCATCTCCTCCTCTTCAGCCATCTTCTCCTCCTCAGCCATCTTCTCCTCCTCAGCCATCTTCTCCTCCTCAGCCATCTTCTCCTCCTCAGCCATCTTCTCCTCCTCAGCCATCTTCTCCTCCTCACCTTGGTCGTCCCAGTACTCTTCCTTCCACTCTTCCCACAACATCTCCAAGGAGAACTCTTCAGAGTCGGCAGTTGCCCCTCCCAGAGCCTCAGCCCCGTGGGAAGAGGGGAAGGAAGAGGAAGTAAGTATTTATTTTCATCTTTAATGTTTTTTTTATTTAATGTGTAATGGATAGGTATGTGATGATGTGGTTTTCATACACTTGTGGACCACACTCTGTATATAATCTACTTCTATGGGACCGGGTCCATGGAGGCAGATTGTTTGCAGAGTGTGGGTTATAAGTGTGTGAAAACCACATCATCACATACCTATCCTTGTTCATGATATTGATTGGTTTCTGTGATGTGATGTCCAAACTGTTTCCCGAATCGCAAACAAAATTACCATTACAATTATCCATGATGGCATATTACTGTTTGAATGCCAATAACACAGCTTAAAGGGACAGTCAGAAAATTATTGATTACAAAGAAAACACTGTATTACGCATTATCAAGTTGGAAACAACAAAACATGGAGAAATATGTGTGACTTATGTGCTTAACCTTGTATCTATGACTAGGAAAAATGACCACTTATTTGTTGTTCTGACATACCAACATTTTAGATATCAATGATCAATACATGGTAAATAATATGCTGTATGAGCACAAGGTTTTACATATACAAATGCTATCCAAATGCCCTCTAGTGGTCAAATTGTATAATGATTACATGCACTCTTCAAGCTCAAAGAAATGAGCACACGAACCTCATATGTTTAGCTAGCAAATTTAAATAAACACAGACAAATGATTAATTGGTGAGAAACATTTGATATCATTGATATTACAAAATTGACTTTTAGAATAATGCAAAACATTATTTGTTTTCTAAACTGTCCCTTTAACAAAATTACATATGCTAACATATATTTGAAGCTTGTTGGTATATCTACATGTACTTGTTCAAAAAATAAATATTGAAATCAGATTTATATTGACGTGTTAAAGTCTATTTTCTTAAAGAGACATTATTGTGTTAATTTTTTTTTGAAAGACATTTGTTTTAACAATGAATATGGTTTAAAGTCCTTTTAGGAGTGGGGGGTGAAAATATGCTAACAATAATATATTTGAAGATTAAACAATGTGGAACTCATACATGATACAAAAATCAACATTTGCATTAAAGGGACAGTATACTATATTTTTAACAGAACTGTATGTAATAGACACTACTACAAACAACAAGATTAACATATACTGATATCAATATTACAAAGCTTCAAACACTTTCAAAGAAAATCGGGTTAGCTCTATTGAAAATATAGATGAACCCCCATTACAACCGTAAAACAAGACAATACACCATCATACACAAAACAGGAGAAAGCTGGAGATGGTACTCACATGAAACTTAGAGGCTTGGCGAGGAGTCTGATAATTAATTACATTTTATTTGAACAGAAGCAAAATGAAACGTGTATTTGTTAAACAATGGACTATCTAACTATAGACCAAATTAAAAGATTTCATTTATAATGTGAGTGTCTAATGAACCTTTAATAAAATATACAACGAAATTACATTTAGAAGAAGTCGGCATCATATATTTAGCATATGATAAAGCTAAATGCATATTGATTACTTTATTCTAACACAATAGCGCATATTTATTAATTAGATATCTTTAACATTAAACACAACAGTCATTTTTCTGAAAAAGGAACATATTGTTGACAAACATATTAAACAACATGGACTATAGAGATTTGCACTTGCCTCGAAATATCATATGCATGAAAACATTTTGCTTTCGTTTGTTTATTCAACCAGACATCCAGCAAAAGAGAATGTGGTGGTCTTTATCAGCTACGGGTCAACAATGTAACATGATTCAAATAATACATATTCGCAAGGTTTTTAAAATTGGCTGCAGTCACAAACGTGTTTAACGTGCACAAACAAATATTGCGGGACTACGTAATCCAATCAGACGTTTTTTTACCTTTGCATGTGACGTCTTAACATGGCGCTTCCTTGATCACGTAAGAATGCCATCCAATAAAAGGCACATTCTTGATCACGTAAGAACGCCCCAAAAAAAAGGCGCATCCTTGATCGCGTCAAAACGCCATCCAATAAAAGGCACATTCTTGATCACGTAAGAACGTCAGTCGATACAAGGAATCATTGGACAGCCTGGCAGGTGACGTCTTAAGCAACATGGCGCATCCGAGATCGCTGAAAAACCGCAGCCAATACAAGGACTCAGTTGACAGCTTGGCATATCACTAAGAAACGTATTTATATTTTAGGAACTAGTATGTGTCTAGATTGCTATCTAGGAATGTCACCCAATCATGAATCATCTTTTCGGACTTGACTGTCCCTTGAACTATAGCTATGGTGTATATCTTTAACATTTAAAAGATACACATGAGAAATACATATGCTATTGATGTTTTAATATATGTTTTGATTGTTTTGGAATAACAATAATTATACATGGATTGATTAAACGTGTCATTTATTCAAGTTTAAATATGGTCAGCCTACCTATAGCCATATATGGGAGGAGAAGTATTTTGTTAACATATTTGTTAAAAAATATTCATCATCTAAAATATTTGCATTACACACAGAGATTTATTTGGTTACACTTTTACAATAAGATAGAATTGAAAATGAAATACATGTGCTGTCAACATTACAATAAGATTGTTTATTAATAAGATTATATGTCCTTGTTCATGTAAAAAGGACAAAAACGCTTTAGAAATGGAAATACATTCATTAACAATTGTGCTCACCATCACTTAAAGGGACATGATTTTGTTTTTAAAAAGAGGATACACATAGACAATACTATTTCAATAAAATGAACACTTTACAGGGATTATATTATTGTATCAATCCTCAGATCATTTGTTAAAGGTGCATCAATTCATGCAGAGTTTCTAAATACACACATGGATGTGAAAATTGAAATATACATATATACACAAATAACAATCTATATATACATATATAAAACAATTACTATGCTAATCATAATCATGCAATGATAAAGCTAAGAGAAAAATATATAAAGACAAATAATAAGATTACATTGGAGATGTTAATCTTAAAGTCATTTACAATTGTCTTACATATATGATTTTTTTATAAAAAATTATTTTTGGTAGGTCCCTTTAAGGATCAACAAGATAAACTAGAGCTTTCAAAAAATAACATGAAGAATGAGGACAAAGAATCGTGCAATGACATGTCTTTTATTAGTATGTAAGAAAACATCAACAACGTTTAGAAATAATCTTGTAAAAATAAGGAATATTTGAGCCATATGACAAGGTAACAGAGTGCATCACAGTCCATGAAGAGAGTTGCCAAGGGCCACCATAGCCCCATTGGAGACATATGACAAGGTAACAGAGTGCATCACAGTCCATGAAGAGAGTTGCCAAGGGCCACCATAGCCCCATTGGAGACATATGACAAGGTAAAAGAGTGCATCACAGTCCATGAAGAGAGTTGCCAAGGGCCACCATAGCCCCATTGGAGACATATGACAAGGTAACAGAGTGCATCACAGTCCATGAAGAGAGTTGCCAAGGGCCACCATAGCCCCATTGGAGACATATGACAAGGTAACAGAGTGCATCACAGTCCATGAAGAGAGTTGCCAAGGGCCACCATAGCCCCATTGGAGACATATGACAAGGTAAAAGAGTGCATCACAGTCCATGAAGAGAGTTGCCAAGGGCCACCATAGCCCCATTGGAGACATATGACAAGGTAACAGAGTGCATCACAGTCCATGAAGAGAGTTGCCAAGGGCCACCATAGCCCCATTGGAGACATATGACAAGGTAACAGAGTGCATCACAGTCCATGAAGAGAGTTGCCAAGGGCCACCATAGCCCCATTGGAGACATATGACAAGGTAAAAGAGTGCATCACAGTCCATGAAGAGAGTTGCCAAGGGCCACCATAGCCCCATTGGAGACATATGACAAGGTAACAGAGTGCATCACAGTCCATGAAGAGAGTTGCCAAGGGCCACCATAGCCCCATTAGAGACACATGACAAGGTAACAGAGTGCATCACAGTCCATGAAGAGAGTTGCCAAGGGCCACCATAGCCCCATTGGAGACATATGACAAGGTAACAGAGTGCATCACAGTCCATGAAGAGAGTTGCCAAGGGCCACCATAGCCCCATTGGAGACATATGACAAGGTAACAGAGTGCATCACAGTCCATGAAGAGAGTTGCCAAGGGCCACCATAGCCCCATTGGAGACATATGACAAGGTAACAGAGTGCATCACAGTCCATGAAGAGAGTTGCCAAGGGCCACCATAGCCCCATTGGAGACATATGACAAGGTAAAAGAGTGCATCACAGTCCATGAAGAGAGTTGCCAAGGGCCACCATAGCCCCATTGGAGACATATGACAAGGTAACAGAGTGCATCACAGTCCATGAAGAGAGTTGCCAAGGGCCACCATAGCCCCATTGGAGACATATGACAAGGTAACAGAGTGCATCACAGTCCATGAAAAGAGTTGCCAAGGGCCACCATAGCCCCATTGGAGACATATGACAAGGTAAAAGAGTGCAACAGGCACAACAATAAACTTTGAAAAAGGCCAAATTGCAACAATAAAAAAAAACATCAACATGTGGACGGAGGATTCTTATCTGCGACCTTGGAGCATCTCCAGATCCTCCACTTACTGGTCATCCTCTTCATCGTCCTGTGCATGTCCAGCTCCAGATTCAGGCAGAGTCAAGTCCTGAACCCGGAGCTGGGCCTGCATGGTGTCGTTCATCCCTCTCAGGACAGCTGCGTTCCTCAACACGGCCTGCTCTACTCTTGCTATACCTTCTAGCATGAGCCATGCTGAGTCACAGCCTAAAATAAAGAATAAATTAAATATTAAGGATAATTACACAACAGACGAAAAATTCTTTACACATGAAATATGTTATTCAGACAGACCGAAATCATTAAAGGGACGGTTTACTCAAACATGTTGTCCCCTTTAATTGGTTTTCGATGATCCACTTATACAGCTTGAGTGTATCAAATCTTGTTAAAGGATTTACATTGTACTTACATTAGCAATTTAAATATTTTAATTATACTGTGGTAGGCACACCTATCCTTAAACATTTTGGCATTGAGGACAAGCTGTGTAAACATAGCAACCTGAAGAAATTACATTCCCACTGGGTTAGACAAGAGATAATGTATAAACATTTGTACATAAATTGTTGGATCCAAGTAGTGGTGATTGGTATATGTAGTGATATCAAATTAAAGGGACACTGAACCTAAATATTTAATTGACTGATTCAGATAGAGCATGACATTACAAATATTTAAAAATTACACATATTCTTTAAATGTTAGAATTCTCTAGCTAGATTTTGAATGCAAGAATGTCGGTTTTTAGGGCAGGCCATATTTGTTTATCAACTTTGTTTGTCCCTGCTGGTTGATGGATACATTCATCCAACAATAAAGAAATGATGTCCACAATTATTTTCTATTTAAAATTAATTATAGGCATTTCTTTGTTTCAATAAAGATAGCAAGAGAATGAAGAATAATTCATAAGAGTAGTAAATTATAAATTTGATTAACATTGCATGATCTATTTGAATCACAATAGAAAATATTTACCTTCAGTGTACCTTTAAGTATCTTATAATGTTGATTTTGAATGATACTTACAGCTGTGCCTGGGAAGGACAATCCGACACCCAGGACAATGAAGGTTGAGACAGGGGGGAGGGATGGGATTGGGTTGGGGAGGGATGGGATTGGCTTGGGGAGGGATGAGCTGCTGCTTGGGGTAGGCCGTACAGCTGGGGAGTGGGGAGTTGGGGTCTGGGCAGCTGTACGGGCCATAATACGGGGAGAGCGGCGAAGGGGGTTGTAGGGGCGTTTTTTGGGAGGGGCAGGAAATGACAAATGGGAAGGGCCGGCAGGGGTCTGGGCATGGGCAGGAGTCTGGGCCTGGGCAGGGGTCTAGGCCTGAGCAGGAGTCTGGGCCTGGGCAGTGGTCTGGGCCTGGGCAGGGGTCTGGGCCTGGGCAGTGGTCTGGGCATGGGCAGGGGTCTGGGCCTGGGCAGTGGTCTGGGCATGGGCAGGGGTCTGGGCATGGGCAGGGGTCTGGGCATGGGCAGGGGTCTGTGACTGGTCAGGGGACTGGGCAGGGGTGGAAACCAGATGACCAGAAGTGGCGGATCCATCTGGAAATTAAAAAAATATATATTAACATCTCATACATCATGAAATCAAATCAACGCATTTCAAATTGATTATGTTTTCAATATACTTCGAAGTGTGTTTGAATTTGTAAACAATTATGAAATGAGGATATGGTATGCATATAGGCACTCAGATGAATATCAATTACTGTCTGTACAATTATAACATTATTATTGTGTTTTGGCCTGGAATATGCATGTGACATAATGATGGCATGAATTATACATTTTTTTAAAAAAAAAATATTTTCATGCTGCCTGATATAGAAAGGGGGCAGTAGTGTATTTGAACAGACAAATAATATTCCTTTTTAAAGTGCAAAAGCTGTAGACTTTGAATGTCTTCAATGAAATTATTTCAAATAAAGCAACATGTTGGAAACATGATAGATATATTTCACATACCATTAGACTCCAAGGCAGCCTCTTCCTCCTCCGTCACATATGTTAAATCAATCTCTGAAAAACATAACATGTTGTGTACACGTTAAGAACAGATATTATAACATATGTTACTGTTGTTCAAAGACACACATCAATGTTGCATTAAAGATATACACACCCAAAGTTATGATTTACATCATTTTGATGGAGCATACAAATTACATTAGATTTGTTATTCTCAATGATTCAGATTTTCGATGTATTGTTTGTATTAATTTAAAAATCATAAAAGCATAGTACATAGAACATTTAAGATTTCTCATGTGTGTATCACTTGATGACTGTTGTCAAAAATGAACATGGAAACAAACATATGCTATACATCTTCTGAATAACAAATGTGTAGACTAATAAAGTTTTAATTATTAATCTTTCAATATTAAAAGAAAATTAATATATAATCAGAAGAGAAAATTATATGTTTGTTTCAAATGTTATGCTTCATCAGAATCATGCTCATAATATTGATTACCAATGCACCTTCAATGACATATAAATGAGTCAATGGACTTACCAGGAGACCGCAAAGGCGGCTCTGTGTCACTGCTTGATTCCTGTGGGCTCCCCACACCAACTCTCTCTATGAATGATATAGATATATATTAGTAAACACATTTGGGATATCACTAAATCACATCTGTATCGAATATTAAGATTAATCAACTTGAAAATGTGAAGAATAGAGCAGTCATTAAACCAAAAAATGCTTGATTGAATCAAGGGGATTCTGTTAAAAATTATGTATTGAACATATGTTTAATTTCAGACTATATTAGACATCAAACTCATCTCATACGATGCTATTGCATATCTAAATATACCCATTGATCAATGTTCTTAAAAGAATACACACAAACCACATTTTGAAGAACAGCTGTTGACAAATCTAAACAAACACATGTGGCACATCGAGCCATTTGTGCAATGTACAGTAATCTTGTTTAGGACACAACACATATTTATCACAATACAAAACCAAATTGATTAGTACAAATATGTAATCATGGTGCTGTTAGAGTATGCTTATATCTATAAAGTAACTCCAACAGTGAATATGTGAATTATATATCAATATTGTTTAATCCAAAGAATGTAAAAATGAATGAATCTATTGTTTATTAAAGGGACACTGACATGTTTATTTAAATCATTGATTTCACTGTTCAAACTGTTCAAAATGATTTAACATTGACTCCTATTATAATTTTAATGTTGCTACATTTTAATCTTAAAGGCAGATAAGCAATATTGTATTCAATAAATATTGTTTGTTGAAGGTATCCACCAATCATCAATAAAAACCCAGGTTGGTCAACCAAAATTGAGATGCAGATAAACGTACATTCTTGATTTTAAAATACATTTAGCAATAGAATATTTCACATATGATGATAGTATTATATTTAAATGTTTATTAATATTGCATACTCTATCTGAATGACAACATTAATAATTGTAGCTCAGTATCCCTTTAATATAAAATTATATTGATTTGACAATGTTGGTGTTAATGAATTCTCTACTCCATATGTTGATGTAATGAATGGGATTGAGCATGCAATTCAAATCTAATATGTTATTTAAGGATATCCGAAGAATTATTTAATTTTCATCTATTAAAGGGACATTACATATAAATATTGAACAATGTGGATTTAGTATGTAATGTTCTGTCCATGTTTCTAAGACAAATGTCAATTAAAATGAGACATACCATACTGTGACAAGCCCTGCCTTAAGGATCCAGCAGCAACATCCATATCTGTAATATATTAAATGTGGATTGCATATCATTAATACAAATCATGCCATGTTTAAAATCTTTACATTATTAGCAAATCAATTTAAAACTATTAATCCTTTGGTAGTCCCATGAGTTAATTGTTTCCTCAATTGAATTCATGATAAATATATCCTGTACTCTTATTTTCAATCAGTTGTGTTGTTTACTGTAGCTTTAATTATTTTTTGGTGTTATTTCATTCTCATCAATTGATGGGCATATGTTATAATTTATTTGTATTCTTCTTTTTTTATTATGTATAATATTGAAAATAAGAATACTGTATTCTTCACATATATAATAATTCACATTTCATTTTGATTAACATGTATAAAGCAAAGCCACTTACAGCAAAGCCATGTTAACGTGTATGTGCAATTCCATTTTCGCGATCATTGCGCAATGATTCAAAGCGGAATTACGCATCCGTCATTTGACCAACATGTATAAAGCAATGCCACTTACAGCAAAGCCATGTTAACGTGTATGCGCAATTCCATTTTCGCGATCATTGCGCAATGATTCAAAGCGGAATTACACATCCGTCATATGACCAACATGTATAAAGCAATGCCACTTACAGCAAAGCCATGTTAATGTGTATGCGCAATTCCATTTTCGCGATCATTGCGCAATGATTCAAAGCAGAATTACGCATCCGTCATTTGACCAACATGTATAAAGCAATGCCACTTACAGCAAAGCCATGTTAACGTGTATGCGAAATTCCATTTTCGCGATCATTGCGCAATGATTCAAAGCGGAACTACGCATCCGTCATTTGACCAACATGTATAAAGCAATGCCACTTACAGCAAAGCCATGTTAACGTGTATGCGAAATTCCATTTTCGCGATCATTGCGCAATGATTCAAAGCGGAATTACGCATCCATCATTTGACCAACATGTATAAAGCAATGCCACTTACAGCAAAGTCATGTTAACGTGTATGCACAATTCCATTTTTGCGATCATTGCGCAATGATTCAAAGCGGAATGTGACGCATATTCTGTAGAGCGCAAGACACATCATTCCTATTTCATGTGTCACTAATCTAAAATCAGATATCTAAACATCATATGTAGTGTATGTTGTGAGATCTGTATAGGTTTAGTATCTGACTATATACACATTTTTTTATAAAAAAACAAATATTAAGATATTATATGAAGTTGGATAATTACCTGGTTCAGATTCTCCATCTCCTCCCAGGCCACCGGACGGAGAAGCAGCTGCCCTGGCCCCCGCGTCAGGACTTTCAGATCCCGCAGCTGGGAGGGAAGAAGAGGAGGCCGAGGATGGCAAGGATCTGAATCTTTTGGGGACCCGGAGATTGAGGAGCTCGCATAAAGTCACCTCATAAGGGAGTAGGTACAGTTTCCACAGGGCCTCTCTTTTGCCACCTCTTTTACGGGCTTGTACCCAGTCCCTTATGAGGTTGACTTTTTTTGTTAACCGCAACCTCATATCTCCGAATCTCCTCATGATCTGATCCTGGGTCCTCTGGACGTCACACACCAATCTAACCGCATTGGTGATAGACTCCCAGAGGGCCTTCTTAACAGGCGCATCTGTCAACCTCCTCTTGTTCCCAAACAGCTGGGGATAAAAGTCCTTGACGGCGTGGACCAGTGCAGCGCTCTCCTCCTTGGTGAACCTGGGAGCTGACATGCCTGCTGGGTTGTAGAATTTTTGGTGAAAAAAATATCAGATATACTGCCTGCAGGCATTAGAGAACTGACAAAGATGGCAACGTGTAATGGACTTTTATATGGTGAAGTAAACATGAGATGCACCATGGGACAAGTTATCTGTACATCTGATTGGATAAAAGTTTGAAATATTGTTAGAATATCTGTGAGACCATCCTGACTCAAGTTGTGTTTGTGTGATGAACTCTGATTGGCCGTTCCTTAATGTTTCATATCTTAGTAACTTCCTTACACATACCTCATGGTGGTGCTGTTACTTCATTTTTCATGTAGACTTATTTGTAACTCATGGGCCTGTCATGCGGATATGTGTGACGCAGATTTAATATCCGTGATCCGTTAAATATTAATGATTAAATTCTCTTTAACATCTAATACTGTCACATTAATAAATGTTGTAGACATTTCTCGGTTTAATAACGGTCTGTTTCTTTAATACAAATACACATTTAATATTGTATGTCTTTATTGTTCATAAAATCCATTTATTGACTTATTGTGAAGTATTGATATTGCTCTATTAAATGTATTTCATAATGCACATTGATTGTGTGCTATTGCGTGACATTAGACTCTAATGTTTAAAGATGCTAATCTGGTGTTTCAAGATGCGTTTCCCACGCAATATTTCTGAATGTTCAAATTCAAGTTATAAGGTCAGTAACTTGGATAATCTGTTTATAAATGTTAAACTACAGGTTTGTTTGTTATTAGTAAATAAACCTCGAGCTTGTATTTGTCTGAAGTGCTCATATATGTTATTGTGCAATGGCGTCTTTATTTTTAAATAGACTTTACAAACAAACAATTGTATCAAATGATCTGTAGAGATAGAAGATTGTTTAGACTTTAAAATGTAAATCAATTTATCTTAGTACTTAGATATCCTCAACAGAAGAAATTTAAATGCACATGGTTGAGACAATCACATAAGGCATCTCTGTGCATCCACCAATCTTCATCTACTGAGCCTATCTCGATATGCTTTTCAAGCAAAGTATGTCAAGATAGGAAGAGAAGTAAATACACTATTTAAATCTCTTAAAGGGACACTGTCCAAACAAATTTAGCGTTGGTGATTCAGTTTGAGCATGAAATGTTAATCAACGTTATAATTTAATCCGATTCTCAAATGTTAACAATCATCTTGTTATCTTTCTTTGCAAATCAATAATGATATTTGAGATTACGGACAATTGTTTCAAAAAACCTGGGTTGTCCTTGATGATTGTTGGATAAATTAATCCACCACAAAAAACCAAGTTCAGTCCAGAGTACTGAAGCAAATAAATTATCTATTTAATGCATTATTTTTAAAGTAATGATAGCAACATCACAAGGAGCATTCATAATATGAGACAATTTTTAAAGTTGCTTAAAATAGAATACTCATTCAGAATGTATAAATCATTAATTTTTTAACTGTCTCCCTTTAAGTATATTTTTAGTTCATGTCCCTTTAAATAAAAATTTCACAATAATGCTTGAAATATCAGAAACCTAGGCACCTTCCTTTTGATAAATTAGTATAGCATATGAGTAAATAAAATTTAGATTAACTTCTAGATTGTTTTACACACTGACTGAAATATATATTGTAAAGGAGGTATTTCGGAGTCTTCAGCTTAGAGGGACATTAAGCTATATGTTATGTATGCATTTTGGATAAGATTATAATATTTGAACAACTTAATATGTTTTGGTATTCAATCATTAGATTGTAATTATATATATTTTTGGATTAAATACATATCTACATAGGCTATTTTGATGCTGATTGTTGGTTGCACATAGATACCTTATGTAATTGACTAAGATATGTGCATTTATGTTTTTTTTCAAAGTATATTTAAAGACTGAATGTAATTCTATAGTACTTTCTAAATATGTTTAAATTCTTTTATGAATTATTTAAAAATCAATACACAATATACTTTGTGAATGTCCCTTTAAGGACAAAAACATTTGTAATGTTGATTTAACATTGTCAAAATAAACTAAAGGGGAATGAAAATTATATATAGATATGTGATGTCTAACCCAAGAGGTAAGATTTTAAAAACTACATAATATTATTAACTATAGTTAAATGACTCCACTAGAAAATCAAATCGATTAACCTGCCATCCAATAACTAGCTTGTGAAAAATATCAATTTAAATGACCTACCATTTATAAATGTAAAAATTAAAATAATTTAGCAAATAATGTTTTGAGATACCTAAGGAAGATACAAGATCTTATAAAATTAATTTTACATTCAACAACATTGTCACTTTAATGTAATTGAACCACTTCCCCTTCTTAAAAGTGAAAACAAATAATTTATGAGAAATTGACTACATATCCGAAATTAGTTTAACATCTAAGAATTTCAAAAGAAATGCATCGATGGATCTCACTTCCCAATGAATGTTAAAAAAGATAGTTTAATGTAATATTCTCAGAATCAGTGGATTTTCCACAATTAATGCATTATTTGATCTTATGCATGTGCTTGTCAAATAGACAACTACCAGTCATGGGAGTCAAATTGTTTTTTATTGACAGATTATATGGATATTTATTATAATCTGTTCCAAAGAGTGTATTTAATACTAAAATGTTTATTATTACCATTTTAAAATTTAATAGTTTCTGAACCAAAAAGAAAAAAATATTCCTGGAAGTCATCAGATGCCAATCTGAAATTAAAAAACAAAATTTTAACAAAGTTAATACACACGTAGTCAAAGATTCATAAAATACATTTACAATCATCTTGTGTCTATGCTCTAACTTTGTTCAACATTTTTTAAAGATATTTATTAATTAAATTTAAAAAAATAAAATAAAAAAAAACATATTGTGTAATAAAAAAAAAAATCTGATTTTCTAATTATACATAATAATGTATATCACATTTCAATAATATATATGTTGAACATAAATGTCATATTTCATGTCCATTCAAATACCTCTATATCAACTATAATATGTATTCCTTTTTCTGATTGTGATCCCTAAATATCTAATGATGAAATATGTATGACTAATGTATGTAAGCTACCAATAATCAACATTCTTCCTGTGATTCTTAACTAGCATGCATTGGTACACCAACCTGGATAATGCATGGTCTTTGAAAGTCAATTCAGGGGTAAACAGTTGATCTTCAATAGGTGTCTTATTCATCCTTTCAAAAATAGAGGACTGTGAAATCCCATCTAAAAATTAGAAATTCATCTAAGTGTCTGATTGTGATCCCTAAATATCTCATTAAGAACTAAATATGACTAATGTATGTAAGCTACTAATATTCAACATTCTTCCTGTGATTCTTAACTAGCATGCATTGGTACACCAACCTGGATAATGCATGTTCTTTGAAAGTCAATTCAGGGGTAAACAGTTGATCTTCAATAGGTGTCTTATTCATCCTTTCAAAAATAGAGGACTGTGAAATCCCATCTAAAAATTAGAAATTCATCTAAGTGTCTGATTGTGATCCCTAAATATCTAATTAAGAACTAAATATGACTAATTTATGTAAGCTACTAATATTCAACATTCTTCCTGTGATTCTTAACTAGCATGCATTGGTACACCAACCTGGATAATGCATGGTCTTTGAAAGTCAATTCAGGGGTAAACAGTTGATCTTCAATAGGTGTCTTATTCATCATTTCAAAAATAGAGGACTGTGAAATCCCATCTAAAAATTAGAAATTCATCTAAGTGTCTGATTGTGATCCCTAAATATCTAATTAAGAACTAAATATGACTAATGTATGTAAGCTACTAATATTCAACATTCTTCCTGTGATTCTTAACTAGCATGCATTGGTACACCAACCTGGATAATGCATGGTCTTTGAAAGTCAATTCAGGGGTAAACAGTTGATCTTCAATAGGTGTCTTATTCATCATTTCAAAAATAGAGGACTGTGAAATATCATCTAAAAATTTGAAAATCATCTAAGTGTCTCCAATAGGATGCCTCAACAGCCTTATTCTATCAAATAGTTGGCACTTACCATGTGAACATGTCTTTGTATAGTTTTCAAGGTCAGCAGATTTGAAAGATAATGCCAGACATGATCCCATTGGTATACTTCAATTTCAATCTTGGCTTTTTCCACTGTCAGTCTGGGCAATCTTCACTGTCAGGCTTCTAATTCTTCCCTTTCAGTCTTTAGATTAAGTCAGCTCCCTAATGGCATAAAAAGTTTATTCAAAATTACTACAAGTGTGTGAATCATTTCTGTAGCCCTCTCCCACCCCCCATTTCATAAGAAATTTCTGTCACTAGCTTACTGTGTAGCATCTTGTGCTATGTTCTATCAAGTGTGAAGATGAGTCATATTGAGCAGAACAAACCTCTAATGTGTGACATTGAACCATAGTCATGCTAGAGGATCCCTTTCTGAGTATTTACATTTTAAGTAATGTGTAAACTAAATACTAGTTTATAAAATGTATGCCATATGATGTATTTGTGTACAATTCATGCCAGCAACAGTCCAGACATTTATACTTACCAGCTGATGTCCTCTTTAAAAACCAGGTGGCAAAGACTCGCTACAGGACCCAATGGCCAGAGCATCACCTATATTAATAAATGAAACACATTTTTAGCATTTGATGAACAATCCTAACATGTTTGCACAATTCTCTACTTGTCATTTCCCTAGAGTTCACATCTATTGATAATACTCCAGTCTAACTTCTATTCTTTACCGTCTAAAGTTGCGGTTGATGATGTCTGCTCTGACATTGAGCCCCTCGCCCCGGAATGGCCCCTCTAGAACAGGATCATCCTCCTCATCTCTGAGGAGGTTTCTGTCCGGCCGGACGGCCTGCAGCATCCCAGCCCGCTGTGCAATATTATGCAGGACGCTACAGGCTACATTGATCTTAGCCACCTTCTTTGGGTTGTACTGGAGGGCTCCTCCCGACCTGTCCAGGCTCCTGAACCTCATCTTCAGGAGCCCGAACATCCGTTCAACCACCGCCCTGGTTCTCTTATGAGCCCTATTGTAGCACTCCTCAGACACATCAGTCGGGCTACGCAAGGGGGTAATGAGCCAAGGCCGGCTCATGTACCCAGAATCACCTATAAATTATGAACAGAACATAATTCTAACAGAATCCTCAAAATAGTATTTGTAGTACAATAAAAAGTTTTGTACACGATAATCCATTAACAAATGTTTATTTTAAATTTAAAATATCTAGTTCAATATTATTCTCTATCTTCCCATTTCAGCTAAGACATGCTACATATCTGCATTGAACTAAAAGACATTAGCGGAAAGAGACAATGACATGGTTAAATTGCATTAGCTAATATCTTCCCATTTCAGCTAAGACATGCTACATATGCGTATTTCTCCTAAATCAAGCCTTATGTAAAATGCTAACTACATGGTTACATTACATTCTCTATCTGAGCATTTAAGGTAAGACATGCTACATATCTGCATTGAACTAAAAGACATTTGCGGAAAGAGACAATGACATGGTTAAATTGCAATAGCTAATATCTTCCCATTTCAGCTAAGACATGCTACATATGCGTATTTCTCCTAAATCAAGCCTTGTGTAAAATGCTAACTACATGGTTACATTACATTCTCTATCTGAGCATTTAAGGTAAGACATGCTACATATCTGCATTGAACTAAAAGACATTAGCGGAAAGAGACAATGACATGGTTAAATTGCATTAGCTAATATCTTCCCATTTCAGCTAAGACATGCTACATATGCGTATCTCTCCTAAATCAAGCCTTGTGTAAAATGCTAACTACATGGTTACATTACATTCTCTATCTGAGCATTTAAGGTAAGACATGCTACATATCTGCATTGAACTAAAAGACATTTGCGGAAAGAGACAATGACATGGTTAAATTGCATTAGCTAATATCTTCCCATTTCAGCTAAGACATGCTACATATGCGTATTTCTCCTAAATCAAGCCTTGTGTAAAATGCTAACTACATGGTTACATTGCATTCTCTATCTGAGCATTTAAGGTAAGACATGCTACATATCTGCATTGAACTAAAAGTAGACATTAGCGGGGGGAAAATATATGGTTAAATTGCATCCTATAGCTGAACATTACGCTAACATTTTAAAACTACAGTGGCAATTGTCAAACTAATTAACCATGTTGTGCACAAATACTCACCAACGAGATAACCAGGGGGCATTTGTCTTTCCTCAAACTGTCTCCACAGGGACGACAGAGAGAGGATGCGGGCATCATGACAAGCCCCTCCAAAATTCGCACACACATGCATAATCCTCATCTGTGCATCACAAACATACTGCACGTTGAGGCTATGAAAATGTTTGCGATTTCTGAAGGGCGAGTCATCAATTGGAGCACGCAGCGCAATGTGGGTACAATCTATGGCTCCCAAGACATTGGGCAATTGAGCAATATCAAAGAATTCCCGCTTCAGGCGCCTCCAATCACCATCATTCTGTGGGAATCCTATGTATTGCTTACTGATACATACCATGGCATCCAGAAAGTTATCAAACACCCCAGAGAATGTACCTTGAGCCAGGCCATGCATGTACAGTTCTCCGGATTGAAAACTCCCGGAGGCCAGGACGTATAGACAGCTTAGCATCTTACTCATGGCGGGAACAGCAGTCCTTATTCTTATACGTGGCTCCAAATGAGGTTTAAGAAGATCGTAAAGGCCAATGAGCTGTTCGCGATTGAGACGATACTTATCATAAACCTCAAAGTCGCTCATGTTTTCCAAGGTGTGTCTCACCCTGTAGACACGAGGACCTCGAACCAGATGACCCCTTTGTCTCAGTCTGAGCCGCCGAGGCTGCCTGATTCGACCAACAGCTAGTTCGCCAATAGCAGCACCAGCAGCGTCTACCATGTCATCGTCATCCATCTTTCAAAACAGCGTAACAAGGTAAGCACTTGATCTGATGTGGATCACAAGTGATGCATTGGCCATGTTGTTTGGGGGATTTATAGTACAATTAGTCCAATGGTAGTGAGTTTGTAATGATTGCTGATTGTATTCACCTGTTTGTATGTGAGCGGCGTGAATGCTTTCACAGTGGGCGTTTATTTGTTGTTTGCTGAAATGTTATTTTCCAACTATGAATCTCAATGTGAAAGTGTCAAATATCACACATACAGTGCATGTTTGTAATGTTTGATCATATGCGTAATCAATATTTCTTAAACGCGATCTTATAGTAACAAGCACACGTCCAGGCTAACATGAATGAAAGTGCATAGTTGTGCATAATGTGCATCAAATGTGATCGATCAATGTTGCTGCAATATTGTTTGTAAACGATAAAGTAACAGCTGCCATCTGTAGTATTGTATATATAAGTGATTGCTGAGATGTCAATATTGTATGCGTCCCTTTAAAATCGCAATAATAATTCTGAACTTCCCATCTGCCATCTGTAGTATTGTATATATAAGTGATTGCCGAGCTGTCAATACTGTATGCGTCCCTTTAAAATCGCAATAATAATTCCAAACTTCCCGTCTGCCATCTGTAGTATTGTATATATAAGTGATTGCCGAGCAGTCAATATTGTATACGTCCCTTTCAAATCGCACTAATGCTGAATAACTTCCGGCTGTCATCTGTAGTATTATATATATAAGTGATTGCCGAGATGTCAATATTGTATGCGTCCCTTTCAAATCGCACTAATACTGAATAACTTCCGGCTGTCATCTGTAGTATTGTATATATAAGTGATTGCCGAGATGTCAATATTGTATGTGTCCCATTAAAATCGCACTAATACTGAAGAACTTCCGGCTGTCATCTGTAGTATTATATATATATATAAGTGATTTGCGATCTGACAATATTTATTAATTGTCCCATTGAAATCGCCTTAATAATGCTGTTCCAAACTGTTGTTTACGTATATGTTGTATTGTAGTATTGAGTGTTAAAGTTCCGAAAGGGGCGGTACAGTCGTGAATCTGTGATGTGTATGGTTGAATCTTCTAATGAGGTCATGATATTATTAACCTGCCTATGTAGTTCTGAAATCCTCATTGTGTTGTTGTATTTGACTACATTGTTATTGTGTGCTGAATAAAATCTAAATGTGTGCTTTGTGGTTGCGTGATGGGTGATGCGTATTATGTACATATACGTATATATTGTGATTGTGTCCCACATATGCTGACTTCTATATAGCGGTCTGGCATTGTTGTTCCTTCCCATAAAGTGACATCTGTAATCTGGTGTACTGATGTTCTTGTTGTACGTAATTCCTAATGGTTTCTGGTGATGGAATCATGATGTTAAAAGTACAGTAAAATCCATATGTTGTGTTTTGTGATTCCTAGAGAGAATGTAATGTGTTTTTCCCCCATCATTTGAATGCACATGTATGAGTGAATGTTAAAAGTAATGTATGTGCATCCATGACTGATCATGTGTTAAGCCTATGTAGATATGCTGTTGCTGCAAGCATATGAGGTGAATAACTGAAATGCAATAATAAAGGTAAATGAGAATTGTTTCCCATTGTGTAGTGTTTGTGAATCCTGAAAAGTTGACATTATTTTTGTGTCCGTTTAAATGTAATATTTTTAAAACAAAAATTTTGTTACTAGTGATGTTGATTTGTAGTTGATGTAATATAAGAGTCTGAAACAATTTAATGGTGTTGTGAATATTCAAACAGTAAAATCCATAAATCCACCATAGGGAAATAGTCATTTCTTGATCTATTTATCATAGCTGGGTCTAACGCATGAAATCATGTCTTTTCTAGCGCTGGTATTTGGAGTTTTTCTGTCTACGCTATTTGCGTGCGTTAGGGAAATGAGGGTTTCGTGTGCACGAGCACGTCTTCCCAATAGAAGTCAATGGAGGCTCTAAAATTTGTTAATTTTTTTTTTCTAAGACTGGTTTTCCTTGTAAAGTGAATGACGTCATGAGCTTTTGTGAAAAAGTAAGTAAATCGTGTTCTTTTTGTGATAAATAAATATTTTGGGTATGTCATGTGGTGTATATTGTTTGTATGCATCGATGAGTGTATGTTTGTGATAATGTTATTAGTTAGATGTAGGTATATGAGGGTCTTTTCCCGTGTGTCAATGTAAGTCAATGGGAAAATGGATTTGTGTTGTTTTTTTTCTAACACCCGAGAGCTCGCAACTTTAATCCTTTGTATTTTGATGAAAAATTATTAAATATGAAAAATAAATATAGTGTCGTGTTTGTATGAGTGTAAGTGTACTTTGTGTAATATTTGTTTTGTGATTCGTGGATGTTTTTTTTGTCGGTATATGTTTACTACTAGTTCTGAGGTGTCGGTAGAAATTTGAGCGTTAGGTGTTTTTTGAGTGTCGGTAACTGAACTCTAAATACCGGAGTCCGTAAGAAACCCGCGTTAGGAGCCTCTAACGCTGGTTTTCACGGCTAACGCCAAACTCCAAATCTAGGCCTAAGCTAGCTACAGTGTAACTATTAGTTATGTTGTAGCTATCTTAGGGTTTATTTTATAGGTAAGTATTTAGTTTTAAATAGGATTAATTTATTTAATTGTAGTAATTTTATTTTGTTTTTTTTAAATTATATTTAAGTTAGGGGGGGTTAGACTTAGGGTTAGACTTAGGTTTAGGGGTTAATAAATTTAATATAGTAGCGGCAATGTTAGGGGCGGCAGATTAGGGGTTAATAAATGTAGATAGGTGTCGGCGATGTTAGGGACGGCAGATTAGGGGTTAATAAAATTTAACTAATGTTTGCGAGGCGGGAGTGCGGTGGTTTAGGGGTTAATATATTTATTACAGTGGCGGCGATGTCCGGTCGGCAGATTAGGGGTTAAAAACGTTATTTAAGTGTTTCCGATGTGGGGGGGCGCCTCGGTTTAGGGGTTAATAGGTAGTTTAGGGGTTAATAGGTAGCCAATCAGAATCAAGTTCAATCCGATTGGCTGATCCAATCAGCCAGTCAGATTGAGCTCGCATTCTATTGGCTGTTCCGATCAGCCAATAGAATGCGAGCTCAATCTGATTGGCTGATTTGATCAGCCAATCAGATTGAACTTGATTCTGATTGGCTGATTCCATCAGCCAATCAGAATATTCCTACCTTAATTCCGATTGGCTGATAGAATCCTATCAGCCAATCGGAATTCGAGGGATGCCATCTTGGATGACGTCATTTAAAGGAACCGTCATTCGTCGTTCAGTCGTCGGCCAGGATGGATGTTCCGCGTCGGAGGTCTTCAGGATGCTGCCGCTCCACTCCGGATGGATGACGATAGACGATGCCTCTTGGATGAAGACTTCAATCGGATGGAAGACCTCTTCTGCCCCGCTTGGATGAAGACTTCTACCGGATGGAGGACCTCTTCTTGCTCCGCTTGGATGAAGAATTTGGCTCGGCTGGGAGAAGACGACTCAAGGTAGGGAGATCTTCAGGGGCTTAGTGTTAGGTTTATTTAAGGGGGGTTTGAGTTAGATTAGGGGTATGTGGGTGGTGGGTTGTAATGTTGGGGGGGGTATTGTATGTTTTTTTTTACAGGCAAAAGAGCTGAACTTCTTGGGGCATGCCCCGCATAGGGCCCTGTTCAGGGCTGGTAATGTAAAAGAGCTTTGAACTTTAGTAATTTAGAATAGGGTAGGGCATTTTTTTATTTTGGGGGTCTTTGTTATTTTATTAGGGGGCTTAGAGTAGGTGTAATTAGTTTAAAATTGTTGTAATATATTTCTAATGTTTGTAAATATTTTTTTATTTTTTGTAGCTTAGTTCTTTTTTTATTTTTTGTACTTTAGTTAGTTTATTTCATTGTATTTATTTGTAAGAATTGTATTTAATTTATTTATTGATAGTGTAGTGTTAGGTTTAATTGTAGATAATTATAGGTATTTTATTTAATTAATTTATTGATAGTGTAGTGTTAGGTTTAATTGTAACTTAGGTTAGGATTTATTTTACAGGTAAATTTGTAATTATTTTAACTATTTTAGCTATTAAATAGTTTTTTTTTTTTAATATATTTTTATTAGCAAAAAATGCACCAAACCAAAACACATCACAGTTGACATTTGACATATTTATGAACGTAAATACACTGAACTTTTCTGTGGGTAGGAGACATTCAGGATATAGTCATTAGAACATAGGGGGGAGATCAGTTTGCCCTGATGTCATATTTCAGCTGTGTAATTACTATTTCCCATGAATGTGTAATGGCATAGCTATGAGTAGGTTTCTTTTTTTTTTTTTATATTTTAGTGTAGTGAGCTTACTGTAGATTAGGTAGTGTATGAAGTCATACGTAATACCTGATAATCCTGACATCTAAGTGAGGTGGGATGGTAGGGGGAGGTGGTATATTTTGTTGGGGGAGCTATTGATTGGAATCGGTCTCCCAACTCTCTCAAAGGTAAGAGGGGGGATATAAGGGAAAGAGGTAGAGTTGGCAAATGGGGAGGGGGAGAAAAGGGGGGGGGGGTCGGGGAAGTGAAGTACACCTCAAGTCACACACAGTGAGGTGTACTTTCTAGGGGGGGGAAGAGCAAGACGGTCAAGGGGAGGTCTCCAATTTTTGAGGGAGTAGGGCATTATGAATTTGGTTTTAGGTAGGCCTCCCAGGGTTCCCATATAAGGGAGAAAAGGTCTGACTGTTTCCTTGTTCTAAAGACATAGTCCTCCATTGCTTTGAGGTATTGCAGATGGTCAAGGATTGCCTGCCATCTCGGGGGTTGTAGCTTTTTCCAGTTTCTAGCAATCAACAGCTTAACTGAGGTCAACAGATAGATTAGGAGGTATCTCTTGTGTACTGGGAGCTTTTTTACTCCTAGATGTAGAAGGGCAAGGCCCGGAGTATCCGGGACCGGGAGCTCCAGAGCCGAACAGGCCGCACTAACTCTCGCCCAGAGTGGCCGAAGCTTGACACACATCCACCATACATGCAGTGGGGAACCAATCTCTCCACACTCCCTCCAGCACATGGGTGAGTGTTCGGGGTAGAGGGTACGGAGTTTGGTCGGCACTAGGTGCCACCTGGGGAGAATCTTAAAGTAAAGTTCATACATTGTGGTGCAATGGAGTGGGGCTTTAGTCAGTTGGATCGCTTTAGACCACTCAAGTGACGTAAATGACAGTCCTAGCTCAGTTTCCCAGGAGATCATATGTCTAGTTTTCACTAGAGAGGGGGACCCCAAGAGGGCTCCATAGTGGGTAGTGAGGGGTTTAAACAGCTGCAGGTTCGCCCTCCATCTAGTCTCCCAGATCGTAGGACTCCTGATCTTGTCGACCAGGAATCCCCAAGTCTTCATCATAGATCGGAGCCTCGCAAAGTCAAACTCCAGGAGGCGGGGGATACCAAATTTGGTAATCATATCCTGAGATGAAAGAAGATTATCGTCCAAATAGAAATCACTCAACGAGAAGATCTCTATATCTCTCCAAGGGACAAGGCGCGTATTGGGTAGTCTCTGCAAGAGTGACATGACCGGGTGGATAGGAGAGGGGTGTGGGGCAATCAGCTGGTGGTGGCATAGCTGGAACCAGGCTAATTGACAGTCTTTGACTAGAGGGTTAGAAATCGGAATTTGTGTGGCCAGATGTGGAGGAACCCATAGTAGATCAGAGAGGTCAACATAGGCAGGCAGGGAAGCTTGTTCCAGTTCCCTCCATCTTGTTGGGGGCAGGGAAGGACCCCACGCAGAGGCATGCGAAAGCATCCCCGCTTGGTGGTACAGTTGGATGGATGGCAGCCCCAACCCCCCCCCCCCCCCCGGTCTATCGGGGCCTGAAGTATGGCCGCCGCGACTCTCGGGCGCTTATCGTCCCAGACATAGGAATTGAATGCGGTTTGGTAGCCACGCAGCATCTTTTCCGGTACAGGAATGGGGATGCACCTCATAATATAGGTCACCTTGGGGAGAATCATCATCTTCAGAGCGGCAACTCTGCCCATCCAAGAGATTTCTTCGTATTTTCTGGACCTCAATCTCATCTCAACTTCTCTCAGCAAGACAGTGTAGTTTTTCTTTAGGACTATATTCTTATCATGAGACAAGAAAACCCCCAAGTGTCTAATCCCCTCTGTTGACCATTTGAAGGAATAGAGTCGCTGCAAGCGTCTCTGTTCTGGTAGTGGAATATGGATCATATATGCCTCTGTTTTGGAGACACTGATCTTATAGTTAGAGATACTGCTGAAGATCTCAAAGATCGCGAAGAGATGGGGAAGTGATTCCACTGGGTCAGTGAGGAAGAGAGTGAGGTTGTCAGCGAAAAGCGCCAATTTCTGGAGGGTATCATGAATTTGGAGACCCTGAACAACAGAGCTATCTCTAATGGCCTCCGCGAGAGGCTCCATCACCAGCGCAAAAAGGAGCGGGGACAAGGGGCAACCTTGTCTGGTCCCATTCCTTATCACGATTCTAGGGGAGCAGAAGCCCATACCTTTTATAACGGCCGTCGGGGAGGTATAGAGGGCAGCAACAGCCGCACGAAAGGTCTCAGGGATCCCAAAATGTTCCAGGGTGCAGAACATGTAGTCCCACCCCACCCTGTCAAACGCCTTCTCAGCGTCTATAGACAGGGTGAGGAGGGATAGTCCCATATCCGCCGCTTCCATAAAAACATTCAGCAATCTGCGGGTATTGTCCGTATCCTGTCTCCCCTGCACAAATCCCACTTGGTCCAAATGGATCAAAGATGGTAAGTGTCTCCCAAGCCTGGTCGCCAGGACCTTGGCGTAGACCTTCACGTCTACATTAATAAGGGAAATGGGCCGGTAGCTAGCACAGAGGACCGGGTCTTTCCCCTCTTTGGGGATAGTCAGGATATTGGCTTCCAAGAATTCAGGAAGAAAGGCTCCTCTTTCTCTTACTGCAGTAAAGAGTCGAAGCAAAACAGGGGATAACAATTGGATAAAGGAACGATAGAAGAGGCCCGTAAATCCATCAGGACCCGGGGCCTTATGTGGCTTCAGGGTCAAAATAGCCGCCTTGATCTCTTCCAGAGTGAAGGGGGCATTGAGGTCATCAATCGCTTCTGGATCTAAGGAGGGGAGCTCCAGACTCCTCAAAAACTGCTGGGTTGCTTTTCTGCGAGCCTCAACTCCCCGAGGACCGTTGGATAAGTTATAAAGAGAGGTGTAGTAATCGGCGAACGCCTTCCCTATATCCCTTGGGGAGTGGACAATGCCTGTCTTTGTTGAAATTGCGGGTATCCTGGCCTGGACCGCTCGGTCTCGCAGCTTACGGGCCAACAGCCTATCGGCTTTGTTTCCTTTATAGTAGTACACATGTCAGAGTCGGAGCAGATTTGCCTGAACTCGCAACTGCTCTCTCTTATTAATTTCATCTCTAATGACTCCAACCCGGTCGCCCAAGGCGGGGGTGGGGTCAATTTTGTTGGTTAATTTGGTCTGTCTCAGATCTGCATATAATTTAGCAAGGGCTTTGAGGGCCCTCAATCGTGCACTTTTCTTGAGAAAATGGCCTCTAAGATAAGCTTTAAGTGTGGCCCAAAGGATTTTTTGGCTCGTGTCTCCTGTGTCATTATGTCTCAGAAAATCTGAGATTCTCTCTACTAATTGGGGGACATCCCTCTCCATAAGGAGATGGTCAGGTAACTTCCAGGATGGCCTGCACTCAGGAGGGCGCAAGAAACTACATCCTGCACTGATGAGGTCATCATCTGACCAGGAGCACGGCCTTATCCGTGGGGTGCAGAACTGGTCCAGAGTCCAGGAATCACACAGGAGATAGTCGATCCTGGAGTAGGAGTTATGCGGTTTAGAATGATGCGTGTAGTCACGCTCAGTCGGAGCAAGGCAACGCCAGATATCATATAGGCCAAACTGGTACATGAGCTTGCGTAGCGCATTAGACTGGGTATTAAGATTTCGGTCAGAGGGGCAAGCTTTTGGAGTCTTTTTGTCTAGTGTAGGATCCCACACCAGATTAAGATCCCCTCCTATCAAAAGGTGTCCTCTCTTGACTTCTCCAAGTCTCCGTAGGAACTTCCTCAGAAATGGGAGCTGTTTAACATTCGGGGCGTAGATGGATGCTAGAGTATATAAGATCCCATTTAGGGAGCAAACCAAGATCAGGTATCTGCCCTCAGGGTCGCGGTCGATATATTCTATGACACAACTAATGTCTCTGTGGACCAGGATCGCCACTCCTCTCTTTTTCCCTGAGTAGGAGGCCATTTCACATATAGGGTAGTGTACCGGGGCACGAAACGGTCTAGCCCTGTTATCCCAGTGAGTTTCCTGAAGAAACACAATATGTAGTTTGTGAGAGTCAAGGTAGTTTGACAGGAGGCTCCGCTTAGTTGGAGAGTTTAGGCCCTGGGCATTGAGAGTGGCTATGGTCACAGGAGCCATATCGTTGGGAGGATCCAAATCTTCAGTAGAAGAAGAGTGGTTTGGGAGGAGGGGCATACACAAGGGGAGACAAGGGAGTGGAAGTAAAAAAAAAAAAAAAAAAAAGGGGGGGGGGGGGATGAGAGAGGTGGGCTTTCCTTGCTCTAAGAACTGTGCAGATAGTTTGGTTACCAGTCAGGATACTGGGTGATGTGTAAAATCACAATCTCTATGAGTGCTCTTACTAAAAATAGTAAGAGATCACAACTATTAAGGTGGGGGGGGAGGTCAGTGTAAAGAGCCTGACCCCAGTCAGTCGTTATGTGTCATGTATCAGATTTTTGCAAATGTCAGTTTTCAGCAGTCCGTGTCATGTGTACCGTCTCTAGCGTAGTGTGTGGGGAGTCAGTAACGCAGATACATAGCTTTACAGGGGACCCATATCATCAAACATCAATAGGATTGAACATAGGAAGTAAAGCCGGCTATGATAATAATCAAAAAGATCAGGAACAACACATAAATCAATTAAGATGATGCAATGTCAATGGCATGTATCTCGGCCTTACAAGCGTCAACATGTAATGATGAACCACAACAAGAAAGAAAAAAATTTTAACAACAAATTAAGTTTCACTTATCTCTCAGAAGAGGAAGAAAAAGAAACAGCAAAAGGGAGACAAAGGAAAGTTTAAGAACATGAAGAACTGAAAACATCATGCAAGGTCCCTTAAGGAACAGTTAAGTCCATCTATCCCTCCAGGGATAGTAACTTCCTCTAAAGGAAGAGGATTCCATCGCCCAGGGTTCAGTGTGGAGTGCTGAGTGAGCCGGATTCATGTGGAGCTTGGAACCGTGGGGGTACCACCTGGAGGGGGGTCCCTCCCCGTCTGTTGAGTGAGTCTTTTTTGAGAGGTTCCCACTCTTTGGGGGAGAGGTCGCCACTCAGGAGCAGCAGCTCTCAAGCCTCTGGTTGGATCCCTTTGGAGCTGTTGGAAGCCGGGTGGGTCAGGTGGTAGTAGATCCCATTTTTGCATAAGTTCTCTAGCTTGCTCTGGTGAGGAGACCGTATACTGGTGGCCTTCTTTGGTTATATGTAGTTTGACAGGGAACCCCCATCGGTATTTTATAGCTTTGTCTCGCAGTAGTCTCGTATATGGCTGGTAATGGCGTCGTATTTGAAGAGTATGCGGTGAGAGGTCTTGAAACACCTGCACCTCAGAGAATTGGTCCAGGAGAGTTCCGCCCCTAGCAAGGGCACGAAGTAACTTGTCTCTAAAGGTAAAGTAGTGGAGTCGAATTATGACATCTCTAGGTTTCTCACCTTCACTAGATCTGGGTCTCAGCGCTCTATGAGCTCGATCAATCATCATCTCTTGCCCTTCTTCCGGGCCCGTGATTGCGGTAAACAACTCCCGAAGGTATTTCTCTAAATCTTGTGGGGAAACAGTCTCCGGAATACCTTTCACCCTGAGATTGTTGCGCTGGGTGCGGTCCTCCAAGTCAGCCAATTTGAGCTCTAGATCCGTTATTTGTTCAGCCAGGCACTGGGAATAGCCGAGTAGATTAGTATGATCAACCATCAGATCGTCTTGCTTGCGCTCTATTATGTCCGTGCGCTCGCCAATAGAGGCTATATCACGCTTCAATTCTGCATGGCTCTTCTCAAATTTTTTAGTTAGAGAGTCATGATGGGAGGCCAGAAGTGCCGTAATAGAGTCCATAAGATTGTTATTTACATCTTTTTCAGTCCGCAACGAACGTCCCACAGCCTGGGACAAGGCATTATCGCCCGTTGTTTCAGCGGAGCTACTAACATCTGTAAGTTCCTCATCAGAGCCAGCCCTAGATCTAGAAAGGGAACTGCTGAAATGGTCAACTACTGTACGCTTGGGGGTATTGAGGGGTTTTTGCTTCCTTTTGAATGATTGAGGCATTTTGCGGGCTTGCATGGGTATTCAGGGAAAATTGCAGACACAGGACAGCACTGTATTAGTTCACTTATATCTGACTGACTGGGGTCACAGCATTAGATAAAAAGCAATTCACATGTTTTCAATATACCTCATCACAGAGAGAAATGTTTGGAGGTTATGCCAACAGTAGAGCCTAAATATCACATGTACATTTTTACAGATATTGTTGCTAGGCAGAAAATGTTTCCAAGTATCAAGGACCCCTCGCAACTCAGGGACAGGGGGTACGACCTTGCGGAAGGGGAAAGGGGAAGGGGTAGTGACCAACCTAGACTAGCTAGGTCGGAAAGGGTGATTCTTGAGGGGTTACCACATTGGCAAGAAAAATATACAATCAATTACAATAAAGAGACAATATTAGTGGCAATCTGTCAGGAGGTAAGTGAGATTAGAGAAAAATTAGTGTTCAGAATGCAATAGCAACCTTAAGTGGGCTCTGTATGTATTAGTCTAGATTAGTGGCACATCTAGGGCCTTCAAAGAAAGACCAAATTGGCATGCAACAGTGTCAGGTAAAGCTGTTAACAGGGGAAAGTGATTGTTGTTAGAATAGGCACAAAGTAAGGTCAAACAGCACAACACATTTTACAACCAATGCTATACAGAGAAACAGTAGTAACAGGTAAGGGTATTAATACAGTCCCTTTAAGTTGAATGACTGGCAGTTATACAAGGGTGAGGTGCAGGACTCCTCAGTGTAGCAAAAATCAATAAACTCAGCTTGTATCAGTGGATGCAAAGGTCTTTATAAAACCCCTCAGACCAGGTGGCAGTATGTCGTGGCCCAATATAAGGTAAAGCAGCCACAGGTATGCTGGTATATGAGAGCAGAGAAAAGTGTTCCCGGTCTCCTGCAGCAATGGATCTGAAAAGGGTTCTTTTGTAGTGGACCCTACTGCTAGATAATATAGTTCTATCTCGCCTATAGGCCTCAGATTACAGGTGCTTGAGATGTTTCCGTGCCCAAAAATAGCAGAGGGAATGGCAGTCTGCGCAGAGTTCAGATAGGTCTCTCTGGTCAGGGCCTAGATAGTTATATAGGAGATGGCAGTACACTGCAGCGTGAGGGGAGATGGCAATCAAGTGCAGCAATTAAAGGACAGTTATTGCAGGGGGAGCGTTAATGTCAGGTAGTAGTTCGTGGTGACTGCAGGCAATCTAGGGGTCCCCCGTTTTACCTGCTTTGCCGAGTATCCAAATGGGCCTAGTAGCAGGGGTGACGTCTGTAGAGGCCGGGAGGCCGATTCCAAGATGGCGGCAGTTCGCGCCAAAGAAAAGTTGTGGCGCAGCTCCCTCTCTTCTTACCTGTCCTGGGTCTCTGCTAGGTCCCGGCAAAGGTTAGGATGCCGCCGCGGGAGTACAGCTGTTGGAAGGTGAGTCCGGGTGATGGATGGGTCAGCTCTGGTAGATCCGGACTCTCACCTCCTTCAGATCAGGCGCCGGGTCTGTAACTGCTGTGCCGGAGCGGAGCCCCGACCCTCCGGACAGCAGTGCGGTACAGGTGATGTCACTGTGGGATCCCGAGCTGGGTCAGTGGAGGGTAGGGCAGTATTTCCAAGCTGCGGAGGGAGTCCCTCAGGAGCGCAAATTGATATTGCCTCCGGGTCGCTGCAAAAAGTTTACCGCCGTGTGAGTTAATGAGGCTCAGTCCCAACAAGTTCAGAAGAGCTCAAAGTAATCTCGCTCACACAAGGGCAAAGTGCAATATCTTTAGTGGGTGCTGGAATCTCTAAATTAGCACTTTTTTATATGTTTTTAGTAGAATTGGCAGAGAGCTCTTTCAGAACACGTCTCTCTTGTTAGCTGGCTAGCTCCGCCCCCCCTATTAAATAGTTCTTAACTATTTAATAGCTATTGTACCTGGTTAAAATAAATACAAAGTTACCTGTAAAATAAATATTAATCCTAAAATAGCTATAATATAATTATAATTTATATTGTAGCTATATTAGGATTTATTTTACAGGTAAGTATTTAGCTTTAAATAGGAATAATTTATTTAATAAGAGTTAATTAATTTCGTTAGATTAAAATTATATTTAATTTAGGGGGGTGTTAGTGTTAGACTTAGCTTTAGGGGTTAATACATTTATTAGAATAGCGGTGAGCTCCGGTCGGCAGATTAGGGGTTAATAATTGAAGTTAGGTGTCGGCGATGTTAGGGAGGGCAGATTAGGGGTTAATACTATTTATTATAGGGTTAGTGAGGCGGATTAGGGGTTAATAACTTTATAATAATAGCGGTACGGTCCGCTCGGCAGATTAGGGGTCAATAAGTGTAGGCAGGTGGAGGCGACGTTGTGGGGGGCAGATTAGGGGTTAATAAATATAATATAGGGGTCGGCGGTGTTAGGGGCAGCAGATTAGGGGTACATAGGGATAATGTAAGTAGCGGCGGTTTACGGAGCGGCAGATTAGGGGTTAAAAAAAATATGCAGGGGTCAGCGATAGCGGGGGCGGCAGAATAGGGGTTAATAAGTGTAAGGTTAGGGGTGTTTAGACTCGGGGTACATGTTAGGGTGTTAGGTGCAGACGTAGGAAGTGTTTCCCCATAGCAAACAATGGGGCTGCGTTAGGAGCTGAACGCAGCTTTTTTTGCAGGTGTTAGGTTTTTTTTCAGCTCAAACAGCCCCATTGTTTCCTATGGGGGAATCGTGCACGAGCACGTTTTTGAGGCTGGCCGCGTCCGTAAGCAACTCTGGTATCGAGAGTTGAAGCTGCGTTAAATATGCTCTACGCTCCTTTTTTGGAGCCTAACGAAGCCATTCTGTGGACTCTCAATACCAGAGTTATTTTAAAGGTGCGGCCAGAAAAAAGCCAGCGTTAGCTTTTCGGGTCGTTACCGACAAAACTCCAAATCTAGCCGTAAGATAGCTACAATATAACTAATAGTTAGCTATCTTAGGGTTTATTTTTATTTTACAGGCAAGTTTGCATTTATTTTATCTAGGTAGAATAGTTATTAAATAGTTATTAACTATTTAATAACTACCTAGCTAAAATAAATACAAAAGTACCTGTAAAATAAAACCTAACCTAAGTTACGCTAACACTTAACACTACACTATAATTAAATAAATTAAATAAATTAAATAAATTAAATACAATTAACTAAATTAAATTAAATTATCTAAAGTACAAAAAACAAACAAACACTAAATTACAGAAAATAATAAACAAATTGCAGATATTTAAACTAATTACACCTAATCTAATAGCCCTATTAAAATAAAAAAGCCCCCCCAAAATAAAAAAAACCTTAGCCTAAACTAAACTAGCAATAGCCCTTAAAATGGCCTTTTGCGGGGCATTGCCCCAAAGTAATCAGCTCTTTTACCTGTAAAAAAAATACAAAGAACCACCCCCCCCAGTAAAACCCACCACCCACACAACCAACCCCCAAATAAAATACTATCTAAAAAACCTATGCTCCCCATTTCCCTGAAAAGGGCATTTGGATGGGCATTGCCTTTAAAATGTCAGTTAGCTCTATTGCAGCCCAAAGTCCCTAACCTAAAAATAAAACCCACCAATACACCCTTTAAAAAACCTAACACTAACTCCCTGAAGATCGACTTACAGGGAGAAGTCTTCATCCAAGCTGGGCCAAAGTCCTCAACGAAGCCGGGAGAAGTCTTCATCCAAGCCAGGCGAAGTGGTCCTCCAGACTGGCAGAAGTCTTCATCCAGACGGCATCTTCTATCATCAGCCATCCGGCGTAGAGCGGGTCCATCTTCAAGACATCCAACGCGGAGCATCCTCTTCATCAGACGACTAAAGCTGAATGAAGGTACCTTTTAGTGACGTCATCCAAGATGGCGTCCCTTAGATTCCGATTGGTTGATAGAATTCTATCAGCCAATTGGAATTAAGGTAGAAAAAATCCAATCAGCCAATAGGATTGAGCTTGCATTCTATTGGCTGTTCCAATCAGCCAATAGACAGGACAAACACCATGGAATCCTCTGTAAAGCTATTTTAGACAGTTACCTATGAAAGCTTCTACAACTCTATGAAACCTTTCCTGTTTAGTGATGCTTATCACCTACCCTAAATAAAATGCTGACTGTTGTTATCACACACCATTCTACAAGCTCAGACTATCAACCCCTACACTTTCTGCCCCATTCACCCTTAAGCATATGGGCTCCATGTATTAAAGTGCATGTGGACACGGTTCTAGACTTAAAAACTTGTCCACATTGCTTTGCGACATGAGCCTGTAAAGTCGCCCCCTTCACTCACGTGACCAATCACGCAAGAAAGGGGCCTTTCAATTACCCCAAGCGAGCAAGAGGGTAATTTCTCTCCGCCGCAAGAAGGAGCAATCTAATGACTGCTGCTTCTTACATTGCAGGAAGCAGGCTCATAGCAAACCTGCCCACAAAGGCTCTGAAGCAGCTCAGTACATGAAGCCCATACATTGTAAGATTTTAGGAGCAGGACCCTATTCTACCTTTATCAATTTGTATTGTAATATTTTTCTATATCTGGTTTGTGTCATTTTAAATGTCATATATTTCATAGCCTTTGCTCATGTAGTCAAAGCAATTTGCAAAGAACATAACATTTATTTTTTTATTTTTAATAGTTTAAAAGCTTACATTTTCAAACAATGGATGACAAAGCAGAACTCTAGTGAGAAAAAATATATTATGTTTGCAGATAAAAAAACTCTAGAACAGTCTTTATGGATGTGTTTTATTTAAACTTTGAATATGTTGCACTCTCTGCCAGTATATTTTATAATAATAAGTTAATATTTGCTGTTCTTGTTATAATAGTAACGGAAGGATATACTTAAGCATCTGCAAAATTACCATCGCAACCACTATTCAATCTGTTATAACTTGCAGTCGAGTAAAATCTGGTCTCATTTAGGAAGAAGAAATTTTTAATTTGCAAATGCAAATCAGCTTAATATTTGGATGATTGAAGATGCACAGATATTTTTACTCTTTACTCACTGAAACCCTAGCAAGATGTTCTCAAGCTACTGCTTTCCATTGAAGTTTTGGAATTGGCTTAAAATGTAGTGGTTGCACAATTACTTCACATAACCAGAGTCTGCCAAAATGTAATTTAAGTGCCAGCAATGTATTTCCAGAATAAACAGTTGAAAGTTGGCATTTTTGTTCATGAGACTGAGCTACTGTGGTACTTACATGATGTATTCTACTTACCCAAAATTTGCAGGGATTAGTATAAAACAGATCTGCATTAAAAATAGATATTTTGGAGGTAATATAATATGTTTTGACACTTTAGCTGGTCATCCAAGTTAAAAAGTATATAGGGGCAAGATTACATATGCAACGTTGCCCGCAAAAGTCGGCGACTCTGGTTTTTACACGGTTTTGGTATCACATATACAGCGCCGCATATAAATGCGGCATGTATATTTCAGCCGACGGCTGCAATTTTTACTCCCATAAGCTAACACAGAATAGCGCCGCAAATCTGTATCTCATATTCAGCGCAGGACTTACGTGGCGAAAATGGAGACATTTTACTCCATTTTCACCTCACCACACATAGGCAGTCGCAGCAGCCTTACGCTGAGTATGTGAGCACTATAACTCCCTGAAAATAGTAACTAACACCTAACGCATGCGCAATATCTATCTGCCTGTCCACCGTCATCCCCCACCGCAATAACTAATAAAGTATATTAACCACTAATCTGCCAACCCCCACATTGCAAAACAGCTAATTAACCTATTAACCGCCATCACCCCACAATGCAATATACCTTAAGAAACTATTAACCCCTAATCAGCCATTCCCCCATATCACAAAGTACCTATTTAAACTATTAACCCCTAAACTGCCATCCCCCACCAATGCAATAAACTTAATTAACCTATTAACCCCTAATCTGCCAAACCAAAAGCAATAATCCTAATAAAGCTACTAACCCCTAAACCGCCAAACCATCACAATGCAAATAACTAATTAAATTACTAAGCCCCCTAACCTAAAACCCCCTAACCTAACACCCCCTAAAGTAACCCCAGCTATCTAAATTAAAAAATACTAAGTTACAAACAATTAAAATAAAAAAAGCTAACATTGCTTAAAAATAAAAAACTAAGATTAAATTAATCTAAGATTACAAAAAATTAAAAAGTCTAACATTACATAAAATAATAAACAAAATTATCCAAAATAAAAAATTAAACCTAATCCCTCTGAAAATAAAAAAGCCCCCCAAAATAAAAACACCCCCTAATCTAATGCTAAACTATCAATAGCCCTTAAAAGGCTTTTTATAGGTCATTGCCCTAAATTAAAGGGATATTCCAGTGGCTTTTTTTTTTTTTGCTTTTTTCAAATCATTAATTTAAAAAAATATGCTATTCAGCCAATGTCTTTGATCGTATTCATATACGATCATGAATGCTGTTATGCACGAGCATTACTTACTTGCGTGCGTGCGTGTTGTATTCAGTCCCTTCCAATTTCACTTCATTTCCCTCAGGTTTCTTTTCATGAGGCAGCTTCCTGGCGCCGCTGCATTTTCTATCAGCTTGCGGCTGTATGCTTTTGTTGAAAGGGTCAGTAAACCTTAAAAATAATGTTATATAATTCTGCACTATGTGCAGAATTATATAACATTATATTAGCCAAACTTTGTAAATCATAATATTCCCTTTTTATTTTGTAAAAATACCGCTGTTTTACAGACCCGCTCTCTGTACTCTGCTGAGCGGGTCTGTCAGACAGAGCAGGAGCGAGCTGAACTGTGTCTAATGGCGCGGTCGGGCCGGGCTGTGACTATACAGCTGGCCTGATGCGCTCAGTAAAAACAACAGACCCGCTCAGCAGAGTACAGAGAGCGGGTCTGTAAAACAGCGGTATTTTTACAAAATAAAAAGGGAATATTATGATTTACAAAGTTTGGCTAATATAATGTTATATAATTCTGCACATAGTGCAGAATTATATAACATTATTTTTAAGGTTTACTATCCCTTTAAACAGCTCTTTTGCATTTTAAAAAAATTCTAAGTCCCCCCTAACACTTTAAGAACATTACATCCCATGGCTTGAATCGCCAACTAGATTGGAAATGCTTTTTGTAATTATGGACTTCTCCAATTTACATGTATCATTTTGGTTTGCACGAAGGACATATTTTGATCTACGTTGTACAGATCAATATAGATGGGAAGTGCCATTTATGTCCATTAAACGGATGATGGGTTGCTATGGTTCCCTTCTCACACATATGACTGATGTCATTCACCTGTATGGAGCCGATGATTGGTTGGCGTAACCCTGGGACTATATAATCATTATTTTATGTGATTCTGCATATTCTTTTTTGTACCTGGGGATATGTTCATGTGTATAGGCTGGTGGTAGTTCAGCTACTGTTTAATCTATCTTTTGCTACATATTTGTTGCTCACTTGCAGCTAGCGATATTGCCTAGAAAGTTGCATTCTCCGTTATGATGATTATGTATGGTTCGGGTAATTGCCCCTGTTGCGGTTTCACTAACTGCAATTATTATTCTGTAATGGATATGCTGTGATTGTGAGGGTTGATGTTCCCACATTTAAATTGTCATTTATATCAGCATAGCGGGTGATAAGTTGATATTATCCTCCCACACACATGATGAATGTCATATACATAAACAGTGCCTATGATTGGTTGTTGCTACTCTATGTAAATATTGTATAGTTCCTGTTGTTAATTTGATCCTATATCTGTTAATACCATTGAGTGGGCGAACTCTGACATAAGACTATTTGTTTAGTCACGTGTAACTACATTTGAGTGCCATTTACGTTTGCCTTCAATTGTTTTTTCTCCCTTGCAAGTATCGAGCCTGCCTGTCACAAAATTCCCTGTATGGGGAGGATCTGATGACGTCTACCTCTGAGGGCCGGTTTTGGCCACGCCCATGTTGTCAGCGCTTGGCGGTTTCGCTAACTGCAATGGCGATCATACTGTTTTTAGCTCTAACTGTGAGTTTTATCACTTATCATTTACTCTTTTCATAGCCTTTTTGTGGTTCATATATCATGGTCCATTGGTACTATAAACACCATATGTGGTTATTATGTTTATTACGGTATTTTATGTTTTATTTGTTTAAATCTGTTTTAGTAACATGTTGTCACTAACATCCTATTGGTATATGAGACACGATAAGATTTGTCTGTTTAAACAATAATATTTGTGTGTAGATTTGATGGGTCTTATAGCACATGATCTATTTGGGGCTGTCCTATTCTGAGTTGGGGTGGAGTTAACACTTTATATAAACACTGCTGTTTGTTCACTTTTTGTTTGGTCTGATGAAGGGGTGATTGATCCCCGAAACGTCACATTGTTGTGCTAATTAAAGCACTTTTTCACAAATCCAACGAGTGCAAGCCTCTTCTTTATTGTATTATAATTTTTTGCCTGCACCCTGGTTGATGCTATTTAAGTGGCAGTGCGCTCTTTTTGCTCCATTATATATATATATATATATATATATATATATATATATATATATATATATACATCCTATTGGGTCAAGGGGTTAAAGTTCTGTTGTAGGATAAGCAATCAGGACAGAGTGCCCAAGTTTATGTAATATTTGTTTTTCCGTTTACGAGCCAATGCCAAATTCAAGATCATAGTACAGATACAGATGCACATCAGATTATATTTTTGTTGTTCTGTTACGAACATTGTGTGTCTGCATAACGTTTGTACATTAGGCCTATAAGCTAATTTAAGCTAAGTTAATACTATTCTTTTTATGGATAGACTTTTAAAACATTTTATTCTGAATATTTCTATCTTCACTGAGGTTGACACATCACATTTACCAGAAAGACAAAGGCTAATTTATTAAAATCAGTAAAAGTATGAAATCAATAAAACATATATATGATTCTCCTAGTTTACCTTCTGGTTTGGTGATTTCCACACAATAGCACTTAGTTATATACAATCATTTTTTTTTTATAACTGTACCAGAAATAGATAAGGAAATAATTGTAAAACAAATATTCATAAAGAAATTAAATCATTAATTAAAAACCCTGCCAAAAACCAATGAAAGACAGGAAAAAACATTGAACATAATGAACATGGGCAGAACTGAAGACTGATCTATTTAAGCAGAATGCTTTCAAAGGGTGTGCTGTAAAGTGGGGTCCTGTTATACCTGAGATAATGATATTAGTGTTATAACTCTAATATAAGAATACCTCAAGTGATACCTGACATAATATTACTGTTAAATATTAATATACTAGTCCTAAAGCCCGTTCACATGGGCCATTTTTTGCAGTACAGTGGTTCCACCCCTTGTTCTCTCTCCCCCCTCTCTTTTGCTCTCCCTCCCCCTCTCTTTTGAGCTCTCTCCACCTCTCTTTTGCGTTCTCTCTCGCTCCATCTCTCTTTTGCTTTCTCTCTTCCCTCTATTTTGCTCTCTCTCCCCCTCTCTTTTGCTCTCTCTCCCCCTCTCTTTTGCTCTCTCTCCCCCTCTCTTTATTTCTCTCTCTTACCCCCCTCTCTTTTGCTCTCTCTCTCCCCCTCTCTTTTGCTCTTTCTCCTCTCTATTGCTCCCTCTCTCCCCCCTCTCTTTTGCTTTCTCTCCCCCCTCTCTTTTGCTCGCTCTCTCTCCCCCCTCTCTTTTGCGCTCTCTCCCCCCTCTCTTTTACGCTCTCTCTCTCCCCTCTCTTTTGCGCTCTCTCTCTCCCCTCTCTTTTGCTCTCTCCCCCCTCCTCTCTTTTGCTCTTTCTCTCCCCCCTCTCTTTTTCTCTCTCTCTCCCCCTCTCTTTTGCTCTCTCCCCCCTCTCTTTTGTCTCTCCCCCCACTATCTCTCTCTACCCTCTCTTTCTCCCCTCTCTCTCTCTTTCTCTTTCTCTCCCCTCCTCTCTTTTGCTATCTCTCACTCTGTTTTGCTCTCTCTCCCCCTCTCTTTTGCTCTTTCTCTCTCCCCCTCTTGTTTGCCCTCTCTCTCTCCCCCCCTCCTTTCTTTTGCTCTCTCTCCCCCCTTTCTTTTGCACTCCCTCCCCCTTTCTTTTGCTCTCTCTCTCCCCCCTCTCTTTTGCACTCTTTCTCTCCCCCTCTTTTGCTCTCTCCCTCCTCTCTTTTGCTCTCTCTCTCTTCCCCCTCTCTTTTGCTCTCTCTCTCTCTCTCCTCTCTTTTTCTTTATCCCCCTCTCTTTTGCTCTCTCTCTCCCCCTCTCTTTTGCTCTCTCTCTTCCCCCCCCTGTATTTTTCTCTCTCCCCCTCTCTTTTGCTCTCTCTCTCTCTCTCCCCCTATCTTTTGCTCTCTCCCTCCTCTCTTTTGCTCTCTCTCTCTTCCCCCTCTCTTTTGCTCTCTCTCCCTCTCTTTTTCTTTCTCCCCCTCTCTTTTGCTCTCTCTCTCCCCCTCCCCCTCTCTTTTGCTCTCTCTCTTTCCCCCCTCTATTTGTCTCTCTCCCTGTCTCTTTTGCTCTCTCTCTCCCCCTATCTTTTGCTCTCACCCTCCTCTATTTTGCTCTCTCTTCCCTCTCTTTTGCTCTCTCTTCCCTCTCTTTTGCTCTTTCCCCTCTATTTTGTGCTCTCTCCCTCTCTTTTGATCTCTCTCCCCACTCTTTTGCTCTTTCCCCTCTCTTTTGCTCTTTCTGCTCTCCTTTGCTCTCTCTCCCCTCTCTTTTGCTCTTTCCAATCTCTTTTGCTCTCTCCCCCTCTCTTTCTCTCTCTCTCTCCATCCTCTCTTTTGATCTGTCTCTCTCGCGACCACCCCCCGTCCCCGCCACACCCGATCCCGCCCATGTCACACCCAGTACTGCCCCTGCGACGTCCGACCATGCCTGCTCACGTCTGGCCAAGCCCACTCACACCCACCGTTTTCACGTCATAGACAGCAGATCAGGTAGACTCTAAGGCCAGGTGTGTTTGTCCTTGCGCTGTCTCTACTGTGCATGACACCTTCGAACAAACACACTTGGCATTTTATATTATAGGATTATCACTGATAATGTATAGATACAGCTTTGAAATCAATTAAAGGGACAGTTCACCCAGAAATTTTACTCCCATTTAAATTGTTCCCAATGATTCATTTTTCCTGCGGGAGTGTATTAAATTGTTTACAAGTAGCTCCTTTACCCATTTTTTTGGCCTTTGAAATAGCTGATTAAGCTTGTGGTATCCCAACCTATACTGAAAGTTTTAAAACTGGAGTCTCAGCTATTGAATAGCCTAAGGCCTCTATTTATCAAGCTGTCTACTTACCTGCATTCGACGGCCCCAATACGCATTCGACGGCCCCAATAGGATTGAGCTTGCATTCTAATGGCTGATTGGAACAGCCAATAGAATGCAAGCTCAATCCTATTGGCTGATTGGATCAGCCAATAGGATTGAACTTCAATCCTATTAGCTGATTGGATCAGCCAATAGGATTTTTCCTGCCTTAATTCCGATTGGCTGATAGAATCCTATCAGCCAATCAGAATTCAATGGACGCCATCTTGGATGACGTCATTTAAAGGAACCTTCATTCTTCGTTAGGACATCGATGGAAGAGGATGCTCCGCGTCGGATGGATTGAAGATGGACCCGCTCCGCTCCGGATGGATGAAGATAGAAGATGCCGCCTGGATGAAGACGTCTGCCGCTTGGAGGACCTCTTCTGCCCGGATCGGATGAAGACTTCTGCCCATCTGGAGGACCACTTGTGCCCGGCTGGGTGAAGACGGCTCAAGGTAGGGTGATCTTCAAGGGGGTAGTGTTAGGTTTTATTAAGGGGGTTTTGGGTGGGTTTTAGAGTAGGGTTGGGTATGTGGGTGGTGGGTTTTAATGTTGGGAGGGGGGTTGTATTTTTTTTTCAGGTAAAAGAGCTAATTACTTTGGGGCAATGCCCTTTTAAGGGCTATTTGTAATTTAGTATAGGGTAGGGAATTTTATTATTTTGGGGGCTTTTTTATTTTATTAGGGGGATTAGAGTAGGTGTAATTAGTTTAAAATTCTTGTAATTTTGTTTATTTTCTGTAATTTAGTGTTTGTTTGTTTTTGTACTTTAGTTAATTTTATTTAATTGTAATTAGTTTTATTTAATTGTAGTTAATTTATGTAATTATTTTAATTATAGTGTAGTGTTAGGTGTAATTGTAACTTAGGTTAGGTTTTATTTTACAGGTAATTTTGTCTTTATTTTAGCTAGGTAGTTATTAAATAGTTAATAACTATTTAATAACTATTGTACCTAATTAAAATAAATACAAAGTTGCCTTAGGGTTTATTTTAAAGGTAAGTATTTAGTTTTAAATAGGAATTATTTAGTTAATAATAGTAAATTTATTTAGATTAATTTAAATAATATTTAAGTTAGGGGGGTGTTAGGGTTAGACTTAGGTTTAGGGGTTAATACAATTAATATAGTGGCGGCAGTGTAGGGGGGGGCAGATTAGGGGTTAATAAATATAATGTAGGTGGCGGCGGTGTAGGGGGGGCAGATTAGGGGTTAATAAACATAATGTAGGTGGCAGCAGGGTCCGGGAGCGGCAGTTTAGGGGTTAATAAGTATAATGTAGGTGGCTGCGGTGTAGGGGGGCAGATTAGGGGTGTTTAGACTCGGGGTACATGTTAGGGTGTTAGGTGTAGACATTTCCCATAGGAATCAATGGGATATCGGGCAGCAGCGAACATGAGCTTTCGCTGCTGTCAGACTCCCATTGATTCCTATGGCATCCACCGCCTCCAGGGCGGCGGATTGAAAACCAGGTACGCTGGGCTGGAAAAGTGCCGAGCGTACCTACTAGGATCTTGATAACTTCCAAAAGTAGTCAGATTGTGCGGAACTTGCGTTCGGAACATCTGGAGTGACGTAAGCATCGATCTGTGTCGGACTGAGTCCGGCGGATCGTATGTTACGTCACTATATTCTACTTTTGCCGGTCTCTAGCCTTTGATAACTAAGGCGAATCAGGCTCGCCACAAATACGCTGCAGAATTTCAGCGTATTTGCGGTTGACAGCTTAATAAATAGAGGCCTAAGTAAACACAGCCACAGTGGGGTGCAGGATAGTTAAGTCATAAAATGATAATTTCCCATTGTTTTCTCTAAATATTGAGCTTTTGGTTTTCCAGAAAAATATAAGATAAGGAAGCAAGTCTGTGTACATAAAGTGATAAAATAATGAGATATGATATTACCTGAAGCTCAACCCATTGTAATAGGCTGTGGTTTAAAAGCACAAAATCAGCTACTTCATATACACAAATAAACCTGAAAATACAATTTCTCATCCTATATTATAAAAGGCCAAGGCCAAGTGTGTTTGTCTGAAGCTGTCATGCGCAGTAGGACAAACACACTTGGCCTTAGATTGACCTCCTCGCACGCGCACCTCCGTAATTTAAGCAGCAGCGCACAGAATAGACCTCGCACGCGCACCCACACACTTGGCCTTAGACACGCGCACCTTTAAGCAGCAGCGCACAGCTGACAATAGACCTCGCATGCGCACCTCCAAACAGCAGCGCGAGACAGCTGACTCCAGACCCTGGACCTCCTCGCACACGCACCTTTAAGCAGCAGCGCACAGCTGACAATAGACCTCGCACGCGCACCTCCAAACAGCTGGACCTCCTCGCACGCGCACCTTTAAGCAGCAGCGCACAGCTGATAGACCTCGCACGCGCACCTCCAAACAGCAGCGTGAGACAGCTGACTCCAGACCTGTAGTCGTGTGAGGATCAGTTACAAGCGTCTGGCTGTCACGAGGAACGGGTCGGGCTAAGGCGCAAGGCTTTAAAAAGTTAATAAAAGAGCGCAACGCTCCGCTATACCTCACACATGAATTGAAAGCTCAGTACATATGTTAAAAAAAATTCCGCTATACCTCACACATGAATTGAAAGCTCAGTACTTATGTAATAATAATAACTGCTGGCTTAATAGGGAGAGAGGGGAGGGGGAGGGAGAGAGAGAGGGGAGGGGGAGAGAGAGGGGAGGGAGAGAAAGGGGAGGGGGAGTGAGAGAGAGAGGGAAGGGGGAGTGAGAGAGAGGAGGGAGAGAGAGAGAGAGAGAGAGAGAGAGAGAGAGAGGAGAGAGAGGGGGGAGAGAGAGAGAGGGGAGAGAGAGAGAGGGGAGAGAGAGAGGGGGGGAGAGAGGGGGGGGGGAAAGAGAGAGAGGGGGGGGGAGAGAGAGAGAGGGGAGGGAGGGAGAGAGAGGGGAGGGGGAGTGAGAGAGAGAGGGAAGGGGGAGTGAGAGAGAGGAGGGAGAGAGAGAGAGAGAGAGAGAGAGAGAGAGGGGAGAGAGAGAGAGAGAGAGAGAGAGAGAGAGAGAGAGAGAGAGAGAGAGAGGGGAGAGAGAGAGGAGAGAGAGGGGGGAGAGAGAGAGAGGGGAGAGAGAGAGAGGGGAGAGAGAGAGGGGGGGAGAGAGGTGGGGGAAAGAGAGAGAGGGGGAGGGAGAGAGAGAGGGGGGGAGAGAGAGATAGAGAGATAGAGAGAGAGAGAGAGAGAGAGAGAGAGAGAGAGAGAGAGAGAGAGAGAGAGAGGGGGAGAGAAAGAGAGAGGAGGGGGGAGAGAGAGAGAGAGAGAGAGAGAGAGAGAGAGAGGGAGAGAGAGAGGGGGGAGAGAGAGAGAGAGAGAGGGGAGAGAGAGAGATAGAGGGGAGAGAGAGGGGGGGAGAGAGAGAGAGAGATAGAGAGAAGGGAGAGAGAGAGGGGGGAGAGAGACAGGGAAGAGAGGGAGCGCAAAAGAGAGGAGGGAGAGAGAGCGCAAAAGAGAGGGGTGAGAGAGAGAGCACAAAAGAGAGGGGGAGAGAGAGAGCGCAAAAGAGGGGGGAGAGAGCGCAAAAGAGGGGGGAGAGAGAGAGCGCAAAAGAGGGGGGGAGAGAGAGAGCGCAAAAGAGGGGGGATAGAGAGACTGCAAAAGAGGGGGGGAGAGAGCACAAAAGAGGGGGGGAGAGAGAGAGCGCAAAAGAGGGGGGGGAGAGTGCAAAAGAGAGGGGGAGAGAGAGTGCAAAAGAGAGGGGGGAGAGAGAGAGCTCAAAAGAGAGGGGAGAGAGAGAGTGCAAAAGAGGGGGGAGAAAGCGCAAAAGAGGGGGGAGAGAGAGCGCAAAAGAGAGGGGGGGAGAGAGAGATCTCAAAAGAGAGGGGGAGAGAAAGCGCAAAAGAGAGGGGGGAGAGAGAGCAAAAGAGAGGGGCAGGGAGAGAGCGCAAGGGTGGGACTGCTGTACCCTGCAAAAAATGGCACGTGTGAACGGGCTTTAGGACTAGTACATTTATACTCTGCAGCTGGTATAAAAAGTCATTGAAAATACATTCAAATAAAACAATGTTACAGTGTACTGTCCCTTTTAATTCATGCGAACAATTTACAAAAATAAACTTTTGTACAAAAACATTTTATTATTAATGTATTATTAATATGTAAATATAATTTACATAAATAATAGCATATTTGTTGTGCTCTTCTATTAGACACTTTTCTTAATTGTGACATACATGCCAGAGATATGCTACAGATTGCAACACTCTTGCTTTTGAATTTTGAGAGATTTGCAAAAGTCTTGCAAAGCTCTTGGTGTTGACTTGTCAGAAATTTGCAGTAGACTTGCAGGGTTCTTGAATTGTCAGAAATTTGCAGCAGACTTGCAGATCTCTTGCTGTTCATCTGTCAGAAATTAGCAGCAGACTTTCAGAGCTCTTTCTGTTGACTTGTCAGAAATTTGCGGAGCTCTTGCTGTTGACTATGGGTAAGGCAAGGGGAACGCCGAAACACGTAAGACCATGTTTCCTGTCCTTTTCTTTGTTTTTACCTTTGTTGGCTTGGCTTAATAAACAAGTTGGATTTTACCCCCGTGCTCCGCTTCATTTTGTGTATGCTGTCTTGCTGTTGACTTGCCAGAAATTTGCAGCAGACTTGCAAAGCTCTTGCTATTGACTTGCCAGCAATTGGCAACAGACTTGCAGTGCTCTTGCTGTGCTTGCCACAAAATTTCATGTTCCCTGTCCTCTTGTTAGAGACTTGCTAGGCAAAATTGCTGCAAGTGAACAGACTTGCTAATGAAAACTTGTAGAAAGTTATCCTGACAGTGAATATGTATCCTTGCTATCTGGGATATAAATTCATAGTACAAAGCTTTATAATTTACTACATCTAATATTTCATAGGTAGATTGTCATGATTGCTTTCATAGATTTTCTATAGCAGAAGTAACAAGCTTCAGAAATATATATTAATACATATTAATTATTGCTGTCATGCATTAACAACACTTATAAAAAGAGATTGAGATCCATAATTTATATTGTTACATTTTTACGTAATTAACTTTGTACAGCAGATGCTACTGATTTTCATGGGATAGATATGGTATGGTTTTTTTTTTCTAAATTTGTAAACAGTTTCTGACTATCACTGTCTTCAAGCTAATTGTACTATACCCAATTCTCCAGCTGCATTCAGAAATATGATGTGCCAGCAGATGATTGGCTAATTACACTCTGATTTTATGTTTTGTGTGATGCTAAATATATTTTAGCATCTCTTAACTCCCTTGATATGAGACAGTAGTGAGGTGAAGTGATGCTTCAGTTTACAAGATGTCCTTTTGAATCACGTGCAGAGCAGCTGGAGTTCTTTGCTGTATAATAGTTAAAAATAAGGTGTTAATGCATTTGTGATTACTGTAGAACAATTATTTGCTATTATTTTTACAAGTAATTTTAAACATTTTTTTTTATATATGATATATATGTATACAGGTGTGAAGCCGTTACTAATAAGTGTGTAACAGATATAAAAGTGTGAATGTAATAAAATTAACACACATATCATTAATGTTATGTAATCTGGTATTTTTTTATTTTATTTTTGCATCAACGGTATTATGAAAATATAGGAATACTTATGACAAATACATTATTACTTATACACATTTGAAAGTAATATATAATATCTAGGTCTCATATCCATTTTCAATTGGAAAAAAGGTAATGCCAGTTTTGCATTTTTTGTTACCCTATATAAAATGATTCACATGTTATTAACAGAATGGTATTCAAATCTGTTTATAGGAATTGTTTCAGATAGAGAGGAAACTCATGAAATCTTGTCATTCAGTTTGTATTTCTGTGATGTATACTGTAAGTAAATGAAAAAAAATCACTATATGGAACCAGTCAGAGGTAAAAAAAAACAGTAGTCCGGAAATGGAAAAGTTACTACTTTACTAGTCAATACACAATAAAAAACTCTGGGGGGGGGGGGGGGATGAATATGTCCCTCATCTACTACAACTTCATTTTAGTCCAGTATTAGTGGAAATGTAATAATAATGTTAATATATAGTTCAGTTAGGTATTACAAATGTATAAAATCATATAACAAAAAAAAATGTGAATATGCCAGGAATTCAAGTAATTTTTATGATTAACTCCCAACTGTAATAAATAGAAAGGGAACTCCAAATAATGGTGTATGCACTGTATATTTCTGTAATTCCCTTAAATAACTTGGGACTATGTTTTTCTAGGTTTGGAAAAAACATAACTAATCCTAAGGATTCATTTTGTATAACAGACTGAACTGTTTTATACCACAGACCTGAGATCAGCACTGTTGAGCTAGTTTATCCTGTCAACTTTACATTTCTATATTTCATGATAATTGATGATCCCTTAACTGCATAAAAGGAATGGATGTTCATACTGCTTTTAAATACCTCATACTGCTTATTGGAGTCATACTGTTTGAGTGCGGTTTTTATTTGGGAATCTGTTTATGTTACATTAAACAGTATTACACTATTTTCTGTCTCTACCTATCTGTTTTTATCCAATTACATACTTCATATGTACTATGTGGAGATCACAGGAGTTCCATACTCCAAGAGGCAGCGAAGGAGATGACTAGAACACAGCATAGCCCTACAGGATAACCACTAAGGACACCAGTCACACATGGCACTTACCTCATACTGGATTGAGATCTAGTATGTAGGTTTTCTCGAAAATTAGAGAAAAAAGTACTTTTAATTAGCACTCTTGCCTCAAAAAATAAATGTGTATTATCACCAATAGTGGCTGAAAATGAACTAAACCACCAACACTGCAATCAGGTACAATATCTATACTCATATATTATTATTATTTTGCCAAGGATCAAACAAAATAACACAAAAACTTAATTATAAGTTGTTGTTCCATTTTAAATCCATTGTTTTCTAACTCCATGTTAATATTGCAGCAATTGTAAATATGTTTTTAATTGCAGCTATAACGTTTGATCCTTGCTAAGGCAATATTATATATAACAGTGGTTTCTAAGTACTTGTACCAATACTTTACATAATCAAATTTAATATCATAATTGTGATACATATTGGTACAATCCAATTATTAACTTTTGATTCTAATTTTTGATATGTTTAAATATTGAAGTATACACCATGTCTTTTACCCTTACAATCTGCATATCCAGATAGAACATGTTTTCTGGTTTATAATTTAAAAATTAAAACAAAAGATCAACACAAAAATGGAGACAGCAACAATTCTTTATTTAATCATCCAGGTGATAGGGTATCTAAATTATAGATCCAACGACATTCATGTTGTAGAAGGTGTTTCTTAAAGTGTTGTGATAAACTAGAGTTTTTTCCTCATGTCCAAAGTCGCACACATGTTCTAGAGTGCGGTCACGTAAGGCTCTGGTCATTTTTCCGACATAGAACAAAGGACAACTGCATTCCGCCTAATAAATCAAACCTTCAGACCTGCAAGTTATTTTGGCCCTAACACTATAGGTGCAACCTGATTTTTACACAAAATTCTTAGCTTTCTGAATATAAGTATAGGCTTTACAGCATTTACATGGGTAACACCCTGGTTCATTTGAAGAACGCTGTAGAAAATTATGAGATTGTGATGGTTTACTAAAGTAACTATGTTTCAAATTGTCACCTAAACTAGGAGCCCTTCTCACAGTCATCTGAGGGTATTCTCCTAAGACTTTGTACAGATCCATATCTGTCTTTAGGATTGGCCAATGCTTTCTCAGTATAGATTGTAGATCCAACCATCTCTCATTGTATTGGGTTATAAATTGTATTTTCTTGTTATCAGAATTTTTAACACTTGGTGAGATTCGGTGTAGCACTTTAATTTGACTTTTTGTTTTTAACCCTCTGAAAACCTTTTGAAATGGTTTTGTTAGAGTATCCATATTCCTTAAAAATTTTTGTCAATAGTTTTGATTCATTAAGAAATTCTTTTTCACTAGTACAGTTTCTTCTTGCTCTCAAAAATTATGAAATAGGAATACCCTGTATTAAGGAATGAGGATGGTGGCTTTCAGATCTTAGAAAACTATTAGTAGAGGTAGATTGAGGTATGCAATTGATCATTGCTTTTCTAAATATTCAGATCCAAAAATTGGATTTTATCCTGATGTACACTCATAGTGAATTTAAGATTTAGTTCCTTATTATTCAATTTATGTACAAAATACCTCAATTAATTTCCTGAACTTTCCCAGAATAGCAGCACGTCATCAATATAGCGAAGACATAGACTAATGTGCTGTGATCCTGGTAGATCAATATCAATAATACATTTGGTTTCCCAATAACCCAAATAGAGGCACATATATGAGAGGGCAAATTTGGCCACCATAGCAAGTGCCTCTAATTTCGATATAGAATGCATCATCAAACACAAATAAATTATTTTTTAAAGCAAATTCCAAAATTTCTATAACAAAATTGGTATGTTTCTGTAAGGCCTTCCCTCTCTGGCTAAGATAGTAGTAAGTCGCAGAAAGCCCTTTGTCATGTGGAATGCTGGAATATAATGATTCCACATCTATAGTAGCTAGAAGCATTTGGTCTGCTGTAGTGATGTCTTTTATTTTCCTTAAGAGATCTGGTGTATCTTGCACAAATGAATTCAAGATGCTAACAAAGGGCTGTAAAAAATGATCAATATATTCCCCAATTTTTTCTTATGGTCCTTGTATTCCGGAGACTATAGGGTGTCCCGGGAGATAATCAACCCCTTGTTTGTGGATTTTAGGAATTGTATAAAAGGTGGGTACTCTAGGGAATTTGGGTAATAGGAAATTATATTCAGACTTAGTTATTACCTTATGTAAACAAACTACAATTACTATAATGCCTTTCTGATTCATCAGATATACAGGGTAGCTGACTCATTAATTACTATCTAAACGCAGACAGCCAATCAAATTTAGGAGGGTGATATAAAGCAGCCCCATTCACTGTGACTAAAGTGTCTATGATTAAGGCCAGTCAAGGCCGAAACATGTTAGACTAGTCTATCCTTGTCTGCGCTTTGTTTTTAAAGCTTGTTGCCATTTTTTACTATGAAGAATAAAGCTCCAGTTTGTTTAACCTTATCCGGTCTCTACTTGGTTTGAATTGCTATTTACGGCATAGGAGAGTGCCGTCCGGATAGGAAACATCTAAGCGGGCACGCAAGATCTCTGGTGAATCCAGGGCAATCCCACGGAAGCAGCATAACCAGACCGCCAAGACCGGTGACACCGGAACCCATAAGCACACTGACACACCACAGGCGAGCGAGGTAAGCAGCAGCATTGATCCCGCATACTACAAGTGGACGGATAGTCACATGACCAGGGAACCAGGAGAATCGGGTGACGTCAGACGCTGATATTCAGACGCGAGGATTGCAAGCAGAGCAGTGGACAGCAAGGAGCTTGTTCAGACAGATCCAAAAAGGTGAGCCACAGTATTGCTCTGTAGTCATTAAGACTCTTTCCTCACTTGAAGTGTGTGTGTGTGTCATGAAGATGATGGTACTAGTCTGAACAGGAGGAATGTACCAGGGCAGAGGATAAAGGGTGTCACCGATAGTGGTAAGGATAATTGTCATTTCTCTAGCAGTGTTCATCTATGGTTGATACTAACTCTCTTGGTTTGCGGAATGAGAACTTTACTTGACAGTTAATACAGCGTGGTGCTGCATAGTATACACTATCATTGGATTATAGTTTGTAACATTGTGGGATTAACAGTAAACGTACACTTGGAAATTTGAACCAAATCCAAGTTTAACTCTTCATATTCCTTTATTATTTTTTATTGAACATAAAGGTTATACATAGGCAACATGGCAAATAGTAATTTTTATTCATTGCTATCCCTGGAGAATTTAGAGAAAAGCAGACCTACACTAAAGGATATCTTTAATCTGGATAATGAAGTAAAGTAATGAAGACATTTCTGAGGTTTTTTTACAGATGGAAAAGGCATTGAAAAAGGAATATCAAACATGGTGGGACAAGAGGTCCCTTGAGAAATATATTGATTTAAATATGATACCACGTGGCCTTAGGCTTAAGAAAAGGCCAACATTTCTCATGGTAGATGATGCCTTCCTAAGGGAGTGGAACAATATCCTTACAGAATGCTCAATTAGGCTTATGCACCTGATTATAAGACATAAGGAACAGAAGCTAATTGAGGCCAGACAATAAATACAGCATGTACAAAAAGACCTTAACCAGTTTGTGGATCATAGTCACTATCGGCTAGATTTAGAGTTCGGCGGTAGCCGTCAAAACCAGCGTTAGAGGCTCCTAACGCTGGTTTTGGGCTACCGCTGGTATTTAGAGTCAGTGATTAAAGGGTCTAACGCTCACTTTACAGCCACGACTTTTCCATACCGCAGATCCCCCTACGCCATTTGCGTAGCCTATCTTTTCAATGGGATCTTCCTAACGCCGGTATTTAGAGTCGTTTCTGCAGTGAGCGTTAGAGCTCTAACGACAAGATTCCAGCCGCCTGAAAATAGCAGGAGTTAAGAGCTTTCTGGCTAACGCCGGTTTATAAAGCTCTTAACTACTGTACCCTAAAGTACACTAACACCCATAAACTACCTATGTACCCCTAAACCGAGGTCCCCCCACATCGCCGCCACTCGATTAAAAATTTTAACCCCTAATCTGCCGACCGCCACCTACGTTATACTTATGTACCCCTAATCTGCTGCCCCTAACACCGCCGACCCCTGTATTATATCTATTAACCCCTAACTTGCCCCCCACAACGTCGCCGCAAGCTACTTAAAATAATTAACCCCTAATCTTCCGACCGCAAATCGCCGCCACCTACGTTATCCCTATGTACCCCTAATCTTCTGCCCCTAACATCGCCGACCCCTATGTTATATTTATTAACCCCTAATCTGCCCCCCACAACGTCGCCGACACCTGCCTACACTTATTAACCCCTAATCTGCCGAGCGGACCTGAGCGCTACTATAATAAAGTTATTAACCCCTAATCCGCCTCACTAACCCTATCATAAATAGTATTAACCCCTAATCTGCCCTCCCTAACATCGCCGACACCTACCTTCAATTATTAACCCCTAATCTGCCGACCGGAGCTCACCGCTATTCTAATAAATGTATTAACCCCTAAAGCTAAGTCTAACCCTAACACTAACACCCCCCTAAGTTAAATATAATTTTTATCTAACGAAATAAATTAACTCTTATTAAATAAATGATTCCTATTTAAAGCTAAATACTTACCTGTAAAATAAATCATAATATAGCTACAATATAAATTACATTTATATTATAGCTATTTTAGGATTAATATTTATTTTACAGGTAACTTTGTATTTATTTTAACCAGGTACAATAGCTATTAAATAGTTAAGAACTATTTAATAGTTACCTAGTTAAAATAATTACAAATTTACCTGTAAAATAAATCCTAACCTAAGATATAATTAAACCTAACACTACCCTATCAATAAAATAATTAAATAAACTACCTACAATTACCTACAATTAACCTAACACTACACTATCAATAAATTAATTAAACACAATTGCTACAAATAAATACAATTAAATAAACTATCTAAAGTACAAAAAATAAAAAAGAACTAAGTTACAGAAAATAAAAAAATATTTACAAACATAAGAAAAATATTACAACAATTTTAAACTAATTACACCTACTCTAAGCCCCCTAATAAAATAACAAAGACCCCCAAAATAAAAAATTCCTTACCCTATTCTAAATTTAAAAAGTTACAAGCTCTTTTACCTTACCAGCCCTGAACAGGGCCCTTTGCGGGGCATGCCCCAAGAATTTCAGCTCTTTTGCCTGTAAAAAAAAACATACAATACCCCCCCCCAACATTACAACCCACCACCCACATACCCCTAATCTAACCCAAACCCCCCTTAAATAAACCTAACACTAAGCCCCTGATGATCTTCCTACCTTGTCTTCACCATGCCAGGTTCACCGATCCGTCCTGGCTCCAAGATCTTCATCCAACCCAAGCAGGGGCTAGACATCCACTGAAGAAGTCCAGAAGAGGGTCCAAAGTCTTCCTCCTATCCGGCAAGAAGAGGACATCCGGACCGGCAAACATCTTCTCCAAGCGGCATCTTCTATGTTCTTCCATCCGATGACGACCGGCTCCATCTTGAAGACCTCCAGCGCGGATCCATCCTCTTCTTCCGACGACTAGACGACGAATGACGGTTCCTTTAAGGGACGTCATCCAAGATGGCGTCCCTCGAATTCCGATTGGCTGATAGGATTCTATCAGCCAATCGGAATTAAGGTAGGAATTTTCTGATTGGCTGATGGAATCAGCCAATCAGAATCAAGATCAATCCGATTGGCTGATCCAATCAGCCAATCAGATTGAGCTCGCATTCTATTGGCTGTTCCGAACCTGGCATGGTGAAGACAAGGTAGGAAGATCATCAGGGGCTTAGTGTTAGGTTTATTTAAGGGGGGTTTGGGTTAGATTAGGGGTATGTGGGTGGTGGGTTGTAATGTTGGGGGGGGGTATTGTATGTTTTTTTTTACAGGCAAAAGAGCTGAAATTCTTGGGGCATGCCCCGCAAAGGGCCCTGTTCAGGGCTGGTAAGGTAAAAGAGCTTGTAACTTTTTAAATTTAGAATAGGGTAAGGAATTTTTTATTTTGGGGGTCTTTGTTATTTTATTAGGGGGCTTAGAGTAGGTGTAATTAGTTTAAAATTGTTGTAATATTTTTCTTATGTTTGTAAATATTTTTTTATTTTCTGTAACTTAGTTCTTTTTTATTTTTTGTACTTTAGATAGTTTATTTAATTGTATTTATTTGTAGCAATTGTGTTTAATTAATTTATTGATAGTGTAGTGTTAGGTTAATTGTAGGTAATTGTAGGTAGTTTATTTAATTATTTTATTGATAGGGTAGTGTTAGGTTTAATTATATCTTAGGTTAGGATTTATTTTACAGGTAAATTTGTAATTATTTTAACTAGGTAACTATTAAATAGTTCTTAACTATTTAATAGCTATTGTACCTGGTTAAAATAAATACAAAGTTACCTGTAAAATAAATATTAATCCTAAAATAGCTATAATATAAATGTAATTTATATTGTAGCTATATTATGATTTATTTTACAGGTAAGTATTTAGCTTTAAATAGGAATCATTTATTTAATAAGAGTTAATTTATTTCGTTAGATAAAAATTATATTTAACTTAGGGGGGTGTTAGTGTTAGGGTTAGACTTAGCTTTAGGGGTTAATACATTTATTAGAATAGCGGTGAGCTCCGGTCGGCAGATTAGGGGTTAATAATTGAAGGTAGGTGTCGGCGATGTTAGGGAGGGCAGATTAGGGGTTAATACTATTTATGATAGGGTTAGTGAGGCGGATTAGGGGTTAATAACTTTATTATAGTAGCGCTCAGGTCCGCTCGGCAGATTAGGGGTTAATAAGTGTAGGTAGGTGTCGGCGACGTTGTGGGGGGCAGATTAGGGGTTAATAAATATAACATAGGGGTTGGCGATGTTAGGGCAGCAGATTAGGGGTACATAAGGATAACGTAGGTGGCGGCGGTTTACGGAGCGGCAGATTAGGGGTTAAAAGTGTAATGCAGGGGTCAGCGATAGCGGGGGCGGCAGAATAGGGGTTAATAAGTGTAAGGCTAGGGGTGTTTAGACTCGGGGTACATGTTAGAGTGTTAAGTGCAGACGTAGGAAGGGTTACCGCATAGCAAACAATGGGGCTGCGTTAGGAGCTGAACGCTGCTTTTTTCCAGGTGTTAGGTTTTTTTTCAGCTCAAACAGCCCCATTGTTTCCTATGGGAGAATCGTGCACGAGCACGTTTTTGAGGCCGGCCGCGTCCGTAAGCAACTCTGGTATCGAGAGTTGCATTTGCGGTAAAAATGCTCTACGCTCCTTTTTTGGAGCCTAACGCAGCATTTGTTTGAACTCTCGATACCAGAGTTAAATTTATGGTGCGGCCAGAAAAAAACCCGCGGAGCGTTAACAGCCCTTTTACCGCCGAACTCTAAATCTAGGCCTATGAAAAGCTTGACAACTTACTAAGACAGACTGTAGACAGTATGAAGAAGGACATAGATTACCTCAAGTTTCGTAAATATACTAGAGACTCAGAGGACTACACCCTTAATAGGGTCTATCTAAATAACTCACAATCAGGCAAAAAGAATAGACAACAACAAAAACATAAGAAAGGGGGTGACCCATTATTTAAGGAGTCCAACAGTCAACAACCACTGATAAATAAAAAACAAGTGACATTCTCTGATACAGACCCTGAGTCTAATGATGAAGTGGAGGTACAGGACTTTGTGGATTTCATGACCAGTGGACCCTCCTCTGATGAGGGAGAGCAGTACAATGACTCTGATAGAGGGGGATTGTTAGCCTCAAACCCTGACACTTTGCCCTCTCCCCTGCTGGCTAGCACTAATGGTGGTATACTTAAAGCCAAAAACAAAACACATAGAAATAGATATGTGAGAGCATTAGAAAGTGAGAAACAGCCTAAACAAAGAGGACATGTAGATCAGCCGCAGGTTTTTCACAAGGTAGGGGCAGGACAGGGAGGAGGGGAAAGGGGGAGAGGAGTATTACCCAGATCACAAATAGTTCAGGAGGTACCGCAGTCCCTAGAACAGAGAGAAAGATATACTCTCAGAAGAGGCAGACAGAACAGATACAAAGTCTAAAAATAATTAATTTGTCAACTACAGTACTGACCGATTCAGAACTGGATGTTTTGAAATTGGGGTTAAACTATGTTCCATCTACTGATTTCAATGTCTTTGAAACATTACTTGATGTCAATAAGCTTATTCGTAACCTGACACTTAAAAAGTTTTTCATTACAGAGAATATACAGCAAGATGATATACGAGCACATGATTTAGTGGATAGAACGGTAATAAATGATTATTTTCAGGTCAATGATGCAGTTGATTTCTTATCATTACACCAACTAGAATGAGAGAGTAACCAACCTGTAAATGTCAAGAGCTCACACACAGGCTTTAGGCCAAAATCCGTATTCTACCCCACACATAGTCGAGGTAAAATTCTTGAAAAATTTCATAGAAGTGTAGAGGAGGATTTAGTGAAGCTAAAGGAACAGTGTCAAAACTCTAGGGAAAATCTTACGGTCAAACAAAAAAATGGTCTCAGACAGTTGAAAGCAAGAGAAGATATAGTAATCAAAAACTCAGATAAAGGTGGTTCCATAGTAATAATGGACAGATCAGCCTATATCAGAGAAGCACTGAGGCAGTTGGAGAATCAGGAAGTCTATACTGTTTTACCGAGTAATCCTGTGTTCATTTATCAGAAGGAATTGAGGGACCTTCTGGACGATGGTCTGGAGCTGGGAGTTATAGATTCTGTCACCTTCGAGTATTTAATGGTGGAGGAACCGGTTACTCTGATCTTCCACCATTTACCGAAGGTGCACAAGTCTATAGAGGATGTCAAAGGACGTCCGATAGTGTCTGGCATAGGCTCTTTGTTTGAGAACCTGTCGAACTGGGTCGAGACACTTCTCCAGCCCATTGTCTGGAGGTTACCCTCCTTTCTCCAAGATACGAAACACTTGCTTAACCTAGTTGATGGGTTAGCCTGGGAGGAAAGCTTTAGTTGGCTCACCATAGATGTGGTGGGCCTTTATTCAGCCATACCGCACAGGGAAGGGCTGGAGGCTGTTAGGTTTATGTTAGATGGTTTCAGTGACTATGATTCCAATCTAAAGACCTATATATTGCAGGTATTACTCTTCTTGCTGACACACAATTATTTTGAATTCAATGCTGTGTTTTATCTGCAGAGACGTGGGACAGCCATGGGGGTTAAATTTGCCCCGGCATTCGCCAACATTTACATGGGTTGGTGGGAGCTGTCCCACGTCTATGCAGATACCAACCCATATAGAGATTCAGTTGTAGCATATAAGCACTACATTGATGACCTGTTGGTGGTCTGGTCAGGTTCTGAAGAGAAGGGTCAACATTTTGTTGAATATCTCAATAATAACAGGGCAGGTCTTGAGTTTACATATAATTTCAGTAAAAATAAAGTGCCCTATTTGGATGTAGAACTAGAGGGGGATGGAGATTGCAAAATGGTTAATTCGGCATTGTATGTTAAGCCTATTTCCGCGAATGCCCTACTCCACGCCAAGAGCTGCCACCCACGCCATATGAATTATAGCGTGGCTAAGGGCCAGTTCATTCGGATCAAGCGTAACTGCTCTAGAGAGGAAGATTTTCAGGCGGAGAGCAGGGCTTTGTAGAAAAGACTAAAGGCTAGGGGTTATCCGGATGGGCCCATTAGAAAAGCCTTTTTTGAGGTTCAGAGCATCCCCAGAGCAGATTTACTTACCCCCAAGAAATCCACCAAAACCAGAGGGAATGGTGAAATAACTTTTGTCACCACCTATTCTAATCAGTATAGGGAAGTGTGTGAGATTATAAGGAGGAATCTGCCAATTTTGAAGGCTGATGATGCCCTCAAGAATGTGGTTGACAAGGGTTGCTCATTTGTTTCTAAAAGAAATGTGACCATTGGAAATCTGGTCTCGCCCAGTGCACTAAGAAAACTACCTAAAAAGAGTAGCTGGCTGAGTTGTAAAGGTCATTATAAGTGTGGCCTACATAGTTGTATTGCTTGTAGTCACACTACAAGTAGTAAGGTGTTCCAGTCTTATCATACACAAAGAGTTTTTGATTGTAATTACTGCACAAACTGTCAGAGTTTGCAGTTTATGTTATAACATGTACCTCTTGTGAGAAACAATATGTAGGGTGTACTACACGTGAGGCCAGAGAGCGTATACGTGAACACCTTAATGATATTGAGAGAGGGAGGACAGCGACAGGTGCGTCCAAGCATTTTATACATGAGCATGACGGAAACGTCAAGACCTTTACTTGGATGATCATAGATTTGATCAAGAATAAACCAAGGGGAGGGAGTAGGACTATGGAGTTGTATAAAAAGGAAGCCTTTTGGATTTTCAAATTATATACACGTAGTCCGAATGGTATGAACATAGAGGGAGATTTGATTAATAACTAGTATTAGCTTACTCCCCCAGCATCTTCCTATTACTTCATACTCCCCGATTTTTCACAGTATTAATTCCATTAATCATCAAATCATGTTATATTGAGCATATTAATTAGTGTAGGTGTAGTTGGGAAAACATCTTTTGGATTGTACTTAGTTAGTGTCAATTTAGTTTAGGTATTCTTTAAGGTTGCACTAACTCTCTAGTTTGTACAATATCCTGTAAAGTATAAAGCTTAGGAAAACAACAAACTAGATGTTATAGTAAAAAGTAAATTGAACAGAGACTTATTATCACTATGGTTGATAGCATTATTAGATAGTTCTTTAGATCACTATTTTTGCAACCTATAATGGGATCCTAGTGTTTTTAGTCAAACTCTCATGTTCTATATACATTATTCTTTTTAGTAGCAAGTGATAATAGACATACTAACATCAGAAAAAAGAACCTAATTATGTAAACAAACTACAATTATTATAATGCCTTTCTGATACATCAGATATACAGGGTAGCTGACTCATTAATTACTATCTAAACGCAGACAGCCAATCAAATTTAGGAGGGTGATATAAAGCAGCCCCATTCACTGTGACTAAAGTGTCTATGATTAAGGCCAGTCAAGGCCGAAACATGTTAGACTAGTCTACGCTTTGTTTTTAAAGCTTGTTGCCATGTTTTACTATGAAGAATAAAGCTCCAGTTTGTTTTACCTTATCCGGTCTCTACTTGGTTTGAATGTCCCGGGAGATAATCAACCCCTGGATTGTGGATTTTAGGAATTGTATAAAAGGTGGGTACTCTAGGGAATTTGGGTAATAGGAAATTATATTCAGACTTAGTTATTACCTGCTTCTGTAATGCTTTTACCAAGATGAACTCCAACTTTTTCATAATGAATGGTAATGGGTTATGATCTAATTTCTGATATTGTTGGCAATACATTATTTGCTGCAGCAATCATTATGATAACTAGTGGTATCTTGTACCACTATATTGCCACCTTTATCAGAAGATTTGACCGTAATATTAGCATTACTCTGTGATTCAAAAATTGCTTGTCTCTACTCTTTATCTAAATCATCAAATGTCATTAATATGTAGACCTCTAATATCTTGTTTTACTAGTTTGATGAAGGCTTCAACAACTGGGTATTCTACACTGTTTCAAAGGACCACCATATACTTTTAAATATGAATCTACATCTTAAGCATTTCAACTAAATTATTTTCCTATTATATAACCTGTGAACCTGATATACCATATACTAGTAGCACTTATCTCAATACTATCTATCTATCTATCTATCTATCTATCTATCTATCTATCTATCTATATATATATATATATATATATATATATATATATATACACAATTTTTATTACCATTAGAATTGAAAATATTGCTCAAAATATATTACTAAAGAAAAATATCCCCCAAATTAGTGCATCAAAGCAAAACTAACAAATAACTGCTTCTAGGGTTTCCAGTTGTCCTCTAGAAAAGTACAGCTCAACCTGTAGCTGATAAGGTATGGGTGGTATGTGGGAAGGTTACACAATGCCCCAAAAATTTTTTGCTATAAATATACAGTACTTTGAAAAATATTTTTTTTGGGTTTAGCAATGGATATAATATAATGAACATTTATACTTCATTCTCAGTCTCTTTAATAGAATACAACCAGAAAATACAGAATATGTGTATGCAGTATAAAAAAAAAACTGAAAAAAACAGCTTCTATAGAGTAAAGTGGCAAATATTTAGTGTGATTTACCCTTACACTTGAGCAATAGCAAAAACCTGGATCTCATAAACCTAAATTAAATGGAACCCTAATTAATGCTATTGCTAGCACCTGTATTTGTCCTACTATTTCATGTCAAAATGGCTGCTGTGAAAAAGTCTATTCACCAGGTTTGTACAAGACATGCTTGCTAATAAGACCAACTTTCAATCACATCATTACTTACAAAATGCCAAAGATCACAGAATTTGACAGACATAAAATCATACTTTTGCATCAGCAAGGCCAATCTCAAAAGGAAATCAGCAAACAAACTGGATGCTCAAGATGTGTTACTTAAGCTGTTATAAAGATGTGGAGAATCAGGAGAGGTCAAGGACAAAAAAGGACTAGAAGGCCAAGAAAACTTCCAAAATCTGAAAAGTTTCTCATATTTTTTTCTTTGAGAGACAGGAAAATGTCCAGCAAAGTCCTGGCTCAGCATCTGGTAGCTTCATCTGGAGGCCAAGTTGACCCTACTACATTCCAAAGAAGCTTGATCAGGAATGGTTTTTGTGGAAGGGTAGCAGCCAAGAAACCACTTTTTTGGAAGGGGAACAGGGCAAAAAGGCTAAGATATGCTAAAGCTCACAAAGATTGGAATGAAGATCAGTGGAGAAGAGTATTATGAGGGAGGAATCCAAGTTTAATTTTTTTTAGGTCAATTGTTGACAATATGTGATAAGAAGAGTTGGAGAGAGATGGAAGAATGAGTGTTTGTGGTCTTCATTGAAACATGGTGAAGGGTCTGTCCTGGTTTGAGTCTGCATTTCTGCCAGTGGTGTTGGCAATATTGTCCGAATTGATCATGAATGCTGAAAAGTAGAGACAGGTTTTAATTCATCATGCCATTCCTTCTCGGGTGTGCCTGATTAGAAATGGTTTTATTTTTCAGCATGACAATGATCTCAAACACACTGCTAATTATTTAATTGAACATAAAACATAATTATTTGTCCATTTGAAGATTCTAATGCAATATTAAAAGAGATCAACTTTTTATTTTTTTTATTATATAAATCTTTTATTGAGATTTGCAATGTACAAACAGCACAGTAAAGAAACATGACCAGTACTCTACATACAGAGTTGACCTTGTCACGCTGATAAGTTACACAAAGAAATAAAAATATATGTCATATCGTCAAACCATAAATAAAAAAATTGTACTTTACAGAGTCATTAATATTGAGAATCTCTTTTTTTGTTACAAACCAATAAAAGTTTTAGAACAATGACTAATGCGATGGTCAGTTATGAACCAACTGATATAGGAAATACACATTCTGCACATATGATAACCATAACAATGATATAGCTGCTATAAAATTGAACAGAAAATTAAAGGTTAGTACAGCACATGGCAAGACACACTGTATGATTTATGTTGTCTGAAATTCAGGTACTCACTGTTTCCAATACTTTCTCCTTTCCCGAATGACTTCAAGCTGATATACAAGAGAGGATATATGATCACATGGATTAAAGGGGGAAAGGAGAGTAGGGATCACAGGGGAAACACAAGCAACAAGAGGGGAGAAAAAAGGGGGGGTGAGGGCCTTTGTCCTACTGCCTGGGATTAGTCTATTAGTCTTTAGCTGAGGTATCCAGACTTTGTTTTGATCTATAAGAGTCCCAAGCTCGCCAGATATCATAATAAAAGACAAAACAAAGGGGCGTCTCATGTGTAGTATCATCAAATATGCATAAAGCCACAGAAAAAAGCCAAATGGGTACTCACAAGGCTCTGGAGCACACCTATGTGCTTGTAGGGACAGGCTGCAGATTTTATCAGGTGTGACAGCTCACCCACCGAGGATATCAGTCATTAACTGTAGTAGGAAAATAAAACACAAGAAAAGCACCAAATTGTGCAGATCACAAAGGATATGGTGTTTGACTTAGCACAAAGAAAGATTGGGTACTCACATATTAGATGAGCACACTTATGTGCTAGTAGGAGCAAGCTGGCATATTATGGTAAGGTGTGTCAGCTCACCACCAAGGGACTTTTCCTTAGGATGCAATATCCAAAAGTGGCAGACTTCTATGTTTTAGGTTCCACTCCAAGCAGGTGCAGGCAGGTAAAATCACTCACAAGAGTATTTTTTAAAAATTAAAAAGTTCTATTTATTAAAAACAAATTAAAATACATATACAAAGGAGTGAACTAGGGGCATAAATTCAAGCCCCCTGTAAATGCAACGCGTTTCTCGGCTCATACGCCGTTTCCTCAGGCATATTTTTTACCCTGCTACTGTCCTGCTTTATATACCTACTATCTAGTGCTAACTAACATTTTTCCTCTCTATCCTAAGGGCGTGTGCCCTTAATTGGTAACCTTCAACAACTGACTGTTTCAGTGTTTATTTGCAAAGGTATCAGTCTAGTGTGTTAAAATAAGGTATAAAGTGAAAATCTATACAGCAATTCATATACAGCAATTCATATCCACTTAATAATTCTAAACAATAATCTCTAAACATGTGGAAACAATGTAATCATGAATATAAAACATTCTTTCACATTCATATTATGCAATGTATGATATATTCACAGCAGTTTTCCTACCATATACAGTTCATCATCAACAACATATTCCAAATTATTTTATATTTCAACATTTGTATTCATAATGGATATCCCCAAAATTTTATATGATGTTAGTTTATTTGCTTGTATGTTAGTTTATTTCAACTGTCATTTTTGTTTGCACATTATGCATCGTTTAACAGACCTGGGACACACCCCTTGAAAAGTCTGTTGAATGTTGTTTGTCTCAAGGGGAGAGGTATAAAGGAAACATTTTATAGTGTTATGTTTTGTTTTCCTCTAAAGGGACACAATAGTGCACAAGGAAAATGCTCTAAAGTGTTAGTGCGCTGTTGCTTATATATATCTATATGTGTAACCCCTGCAGAGGAGTTCAACAAATAGTAATCTCCAGCACATTAATGCATGACTGGGAGCTAGCATAAAGTGAGCCAATGGCAAGAGGCATCCACGTGCAACCACCAATCAGCAGCCAGCTCCCAGTAGTGCACAGCCGCTGCTGCTGCTGAACCTACCTTGGTATGCCCTTAAACCAAAGATGTCAAGTGAACAAAGTAAACTAGACAAAAAAACAACAACAAATTAATCATTAGTTCAAAACTGCATGCTCTGTCTGACCCTAACATTTTATTTTGGCTTTCATGTCCCTTTAGTTTTACTTTCCTCATAATCCATATTAAAGGGACATGAAGCCCCAAATATTTATTTCATGATTCAGATTGAGCTTCTCACTGAAAATGTGCTACTGGAAATCAGTCAAATCTTTTACTAGAAGCTTTTTTGCTAAGGGAGGTATATTGCAAAATGCTATTAAATTCTAAAGGTCTTTAAATAGAGAGCAGTTCAGAGATACACACATTGAAAATCCTGGTGGAATCAATATTCCTGGTTTCCTTTGCTCTGACCAATTAGGCTCAGATTTAAAGAGACAGTCTACCTGAATTTGCCTATTGTTTTAAAAGACAGATAATCACTACATTAACCATGCCCCAGTCCTGCACAACCAACACTTTTATATCAAACTTATGTTCTGACCTAATAACCAATTTGTAGAATAATACTTAAGGAGCCTAGATATAAAGGTTATTTAAATACAAGAGTTTATAATTATCAGGAATTATTATTTGTCATAACTATATTTATCATGCCTCAATGAACTATCTAAATAAGCATTAAGGTTTCCTATAATAGACAATAAATCCTATACTAAAAATTGCTATGGTATAAATAAAATTGATATGACCAAAAGATCAATGTGTAAAAATATTATGCATCACAATGTACCCCTATATTTAATGAAGCAATAGGTATTGGGACCTTCTATAATAACCACTGATATAAGTGTAAAAAATAAATATAATAAATAAATAAATGATAGTCCTGTAAACATCTAAATCACTATAATAAACAACTCCAAAATAAGGTGTACTTGACATAACATAGTAGTGATTAAATCTAGTGTAGAAGCATCTGAATGTGCTATATAAAAAATATAGACAGATAAGTGAACTGTCCTATAGTGGTGAATGATAATCATTCCTGTACTGTGTATACTATATAAGTAGTATTTTGATGTATAACAAAAAAATCTATATTATGTGTAATGCTTATAGCAACTAATAAAATTAACCTATGTGATACAAGTAGGAATATTTTAGTGCCTATTCATCAATAAATATATTCTAAACATGTGAGTGACAAAAGTCATTGCAAACTATTCTAAGTAATAATATATAACAAAAACCTATCTCGATTAACTACCATGTCAGTAAGCAGCTAGATCGATTACTTCATTTAAACCAGAGGGATACAATGTTTGGAATCTGTAAATCCAAAATGTCTCTCTCTGGCGTAACCGAGTGTATCTATTCACACCCGCTCTGGGGGCAATGTATTCCAGAGGGGTAATTCGATATGTTTGGTGGTCACCATTGTGTTGGACTGTGCTGTGTCTTTATATATTATGTTTCATGCTGCAAGCTTTTATATTTCTCCAATGCTCGCTCCACCTAGTTCGAATATTCCTGCACATGCGGCCCAAATATTGCAGTCTGCATTTGCACGTCAGCACATAGATTACATAACAGGTGCCACAGTCAATTCTGTTTTTTATGTCAATAATTTCTCCTGTGGTGTGGCATTTTATAGCTTTGCTCCCATGTGTGATATGCTTACACATGTGGCACCTTGCTTTATTGCATCTATAGATTACTGTTCTCTCTTTATTGGCCTGATAAATTGGATTATGTGTATTCTTTTTCTTTGAAATGACCACTTTACTTGGCGCAAGTTTCTGTTTAAGCGTGGGTGCTCTGCGAAATACTACTTTAGGATTTTTATTTTTTGAGAATAAGGTCTTTAAGAATGATAGGCCAATGTATGTTTAAAATTTGTCTAATTTGTTTGTGTTCTGAATTGTATTGTGTAATGAATATAGGGCCCTTAGGTTGTTTCTCATCTTTAGAAATATCATATTCTTCTGACGCCGGCATAAGGATAACATTCCTATCTTCATTCCTAGCCTTCATATAGCTATCAATAACTAAGTCTTTTGGATAGCCCTTTTCTTTAAATCTCTCAATTAGAATTTCAGATTGGTTATCATATAAGGCCATAGTGCTGCAATTTCTTCTAATACGTCTGAACTGACTATAGGGGATGTTGGTCTTCCAGCTATTCAAATGATTACTCGAGAAATGAAGGAAATTATTGCTATCTACCTCCTTGAAATAGGTGGAAGACTCAACACCCCCCATACAAGTCCACCTTAGATTTACATCTAAAAATTCAATTGTTTCTTTTTGTATGTTATGAGTAAATGATATACCCATATTGTTTGAATTCAGACTATCCAAAAATAATATTGCATTCTCTGAGGTACCATTCCATATGAAGATCAGATCATCTATGTAACGGCCATCGAATACCAGATTCCCCACCCAGCTAGAAGCATAAATGTATCTTTCTTCGAATCTGCCCATAAATAAGTTGGCGAAGCTGGGGGTGAATCTGGTATCCATGGCCGTTCCTTTGATCTGTAAGTAATAGTCATCTAAAAACTGGAAATAGTTATGTGATAGTATATATTCAATACACGTTAGAATAAACTCTTGTTGCCTCAATGGTAAGTATATATCGTCTTCAAGATAACTTCCCACAGCATCTAGACCCAACTGATGGTTTATATTAGAATACAACGATCCAACATTGCATGTTATCCATAGACATTGTTCACCTTTTTTCTTTATCATTGCTAATTTATTCAACAGGTCAGTGGTGTCTCTAATGTATGAAGGTAGGTTGATAACATACTTTTGTAATTGGAGATCGATATATTCCGATAGTTTATCCGTTAGGCTGTTTATCCCTGCAATGATAGGTCTTCCAGGTGGTCTGGTGTGATTTTTGTGTATCTTAGGGAGGTGATAATAGAAGGGGATACTGGGGTGGTCAGGTAGTAAATATAATTTTTCTTTTTTATTAAGAATACCTTTATCAAACCCTTCTAAAATCAAATCCCTAAGAATTCTTCCATATAGCGGTTTTGGGTCACTTCTAAGTTTAATGTAATATTCAGTGTTACATACAATATGTTTAGCCTCCAGTACATAATCCTCAGGGTTTATGCTCTCTGGGATCTTCACAGCGTCTGTTGCCCCCGAGCAGCTACAAACTCAGTCGACCGCTGAGTTCCACTTGGTTTCCCGTCTTACAGTTAGTAGCAATCTATGTCTACTCGCTCCTTCTGGATCTCACCTCCTCCTAGAATGGCGTCTGTCTGACAACCAATCTATTAGTTGCCTAATCCCTCTTCAATTGCTTCTCCAGGAATCTACTGCTACTCTGGAGAAGAGCCCCCACCCTACTGAGTACTGGTTGTAGGCAGGTGTTAGCGCTGATTTTATACTGAAGATAGGCAGGCTGCCACTCGGTCAGGTGTGTAAGTCTTCTCTTATATGGAGCTCGCTGTCTCTAAAGTAGCTTAGTATAACAAGTCGAGTGCCCAGATGGTTCCTTTAGCAATAGGAGGTGATTATTAAAGGTAAGATGCTAACTATTATCAACTTTTTGCTAAGTCTGTGTCTGGAGATCCAAGCACAGACATCTACACAGCATGGTAGATAGATCCACCCCCTCAACTTTTTTTATGTTAAAATAATTTTTATTAGTTTAATAAGGAACAGAAAGAAACAATAACAAGTTAACAATCAAGTAAGTTTGAACCCTTCCCTCTATTGACCTCTATATTGAGGCGCATTGTGAGGTAATTTTAGAGTAGGACTGGAACATAGGATGATTAATTTAAACAATAATCGTCAACAATCCATTAATTTCTGGCTGTACCTATTTGGTTCCTCTAAATCTCCATCTGTATGTTAGTAGTAAGATCTTAGAGCTGCCAAAAGTCTGTCGATACTTAATCTATGTATCTGTTACAATACCAAGTAGCATCTCGAAGATTATTGTGTCTTCTTAAATACGCTTTCTACCTTCGTCTATATCAGTTTATTATCAGAAAGCCTCTGGATTAAAGATAATCTTTTGTAAATAGTGGTATCTTCTTATTCATGAGTATATCTTCAAACAGAAGTAGGGTTAGATAACTTGGATATATAAAAAGAGGGGAAGGGTGGGGATGTATGGGAGGGGAAGGGGAGTGCCAACACATCATTCCTTGGATTATTTTATATGTACATCAATAAGTTTAAGTTATTATTCTTGTTATGACCATTTAAAGTTCTGTCTTCCTACTATCTTGTCTGAATAGATTCTATTTACTTATCCAGTAGTACCATACTGCTTGGACCGTATCTCTATTGTCTAGAATACTTGACGCTATCTCATACATGGTGTATGTATGGTGAATTTTATTAAATATTTCTGTCCAGGTTGGTATTCCAGTTTTCCAATGTCTAGCTATACATATCCAACTTTTTTTTTTTAAACAGATAAACCAAACTCATCTTGACAATAGTTTCTATTATCATGGGAAACTTTATAACAATACAATCCATTGATATGTAGAGGGTTGCTTGGTATAATGATGATGAGTATGTATGAAATGATAATTGACATGCTGTGCTATATAATGATGTCCTTTTTCTGTACATACCCTACTTACACCACTTATCTACTGCATATAGATCCAACAACTACCAAACTATATTAGGGCTCAATCCCATTGGCTGATTGGAACAGCCAATAGGATGAGAGCTGCTCAAATCCTATTGGCTGATTGGAACAGCCAATAGGATTTTAACGGCTCTAATCCTATTGGCTTAATGGAACCTTTCAGCCAATAGGAATGCAAGGGACACCATCTTGGATGACATCACTTGCATTCAAGATCCAGTTTACAGTGGAGACCGTATTGAAGAGGAGCTCCTCGTCGGATGTCTTAAGGATGGACCCGCTCCACGCCGGATGTCTTCAGGATGGACCCGCTCCTCACCGGTTGGATGAAGATAGAAGAGGCCGCATGGATGAAGATTTCGCCGGCTGGATGAAGATGGAAGAGGCCGCCCAGATGAAGACTTCTTGCTGGCTGAACTGATGCTTCAACGAGAACTTCAAAAACTGTAAGTGGATCGTCGGGGGTTAGTGTTAGGTTTTTTTTAAGGGTTTTTTGGGTGGGTTTTATTTTTAGAGTAGGGATTGGGCAGTAAAAGAGCTAAATGCCCTTTTAAGGGCAATGCCCATACAAATGCCCTTTTCAGGGCAATGGGGAGCTTATGTTTTTTAGATAGGGTTTTTATTTGGGGGGGTTGGTTGTGTGGGTGGTGGGTTTTACTGTTGGGGGGGTGTTTGTATTTTTTTTTTACAGCTAAAGGAGCTGATTTCTTTGGGGCAATGCCCCGCAAAAGGCCATTTTAAGGGTCATTGGTAGTTTATTGTAGGCTAGGAGTTTTTTATTTTGGGGGGCTTTTTTATTTTGATAGGGCTATTAGATTAGGTGTAATTCTTTTTTATTTTTGATACTGTGTTTTTTTTTACTTTTTGTAACTTAGTGTTTATTATTTTTTGTAACTTAGTGTTTTTTTATTTTTTGTAACTTAGTGTTTATTTTCTTTTGTAATTTAGTAATTATTAATTGTAGATTTAAATAATTTGAGTAGGGTTAGGTTTTTAAATATGTAATATAGTTAATTTAATTGGTAGTTTAATGTATTTTTAGTATAATAGTTAGGGTAGGTTAATTAATAGTTTAATATAGTTTAATTTAATTTTAGTATAGTTAGGGTAGGTTAATTAATAGTTTAATATAGTTTAATTTAATTTTAGTATAATATGTGTAGGTTAATTAATAATTTAATATAGTTTAATTTAATTCTAAAGGTAAGTTTAAATGTATTATAAGATAGGGATGTTTTAATTTTAATGTAAAGCTAGTGGGTTGTTAGGTTAAGGGGTTAATAGCTTCATTTAGTTTATGGCGATGTAGGGGGCTGGCAGTTTAGGGGTTAATAGGTTTAGTTAGTGGTAGTGATGTGGGAGGCCAGGGGTTTAGGGGTTAATACTTTTATTTAGCTGTGGTGGGGTCCGGGAGCGGTGGAATAGGGGTTAATACTTTTATTTAGTTGCGGTGGGGTCCGGGAGCGGTGGGATAGGGGTTAATACATTTTATTTTGGTTGCGGCGATGTCAGGCAGCAGATTAGGGGTGTTTAGACTCGGGGCTTATGTTAGGGTGTTAGGTGTAAAGTTACTGGTTTTCTACCATATAAATCAATGGGATATCTGGCAGCATTGAACATAAGCTTTCGCTGATTTCAGACTCCCATTGATTCCTATGGCATCCACGGCCTCCAGGGTGGCAGATTGATAACCAGGTACACTGGGCGGGAAGAGCCGCGAGCATACCGGTTAACTATTTGATAACTTTGAAAAAGTGTCAAATAGTGCCGATTGTGTATTCGGAACATCTGTAATGACGTAAGCATCAATCTGTGTCGGATTGAGACCATCGAATCGTATGTTACGTCACAGATTTCAAATTTTTCCGGTCTGTAGGCTTTGATAACTAGGTTGAATCAAGTTTGCCACAATTACGCTGCGAAATTCCAGCGTATTTCAGGTTGACGGCTTGATAAATATCCCCCCTTGTATGCTTGCACACACTGTTTGACTTGATGCTGAGATATTCCCTCTTGCTGTATGGGTCTGCATCAGGCTGGATATTTTAGAAAATGGTGTTTCCTTTGGCCAGATTTATAAAAGTCTAGTCTGGCCCTTTATGTTAGCACATGGAGTTGGTATGTTTGTATGAGTGAAAGGCAGTGACTGTGAACAAGAAGAAGGAGGAAACATCAGCTTTGCACAGGCTACCGTACCAGCAGGAGCAGTTAGATACTGATAGCAGCAAACTTGACCTTTAACGAACCAGTAAAGCTACTACAAGCAAATAGTTTAGGAGTGACTTAGCTCTGCTCGATTACTCTGCTACACAGCTTGGAGTCATCAAACCGCAAGTTAAAGGGACAGTCTAGTATAAATTAAACTTTCATTATTCAGATAGGATTTTTAATTTTAATCAACTTTCCAATTTACTTTTATCATCAAATTTGCTTTTTTCTCTTGGTGTTCTTAGTTTAAACTAAACATAGGTTGGCTCATATGCTAATTTCTAAGACTTTGAGGGCTGCATCTTATCACATGCTTTTTTAATCTCTTTTCAACACAAAGAGACAGAAAGTACACGTGGGCCATATAGATAACACTGTGTTCAGGCATAGGGAGTTATTTAAGATTTAGCACAAAGCAATGCTAAATGTAAGAGAATAGATAACAAACAGTCAGAATCATGTGATCAGGGGGCTGGAAGAAGGTTCCTAGATACAAGGTAATCACATAGGTAAAAAGTACATTAATATAACTGTGTTGGTTATACAAAACTGGGGAATGGGTAATAAAGGGATTATCTATTTTTTAAAACAATAACAATTCTATGGTAGACTGTCCCTTTAAAAAGCAATGATCATAAGAACTCTACTTTCTAACCTCTCTGCCACATCAGAGGTTGCAAGCCTTGCTCTCAGGCAATAGGCTTTGAAAGAGCAGGGGTGGCACTGTACTAGCATTTGCATGTATGTCTTAACTAGGAACTTGTCCATCTAGAGCTTGATAAATAGAAAGCATGATGCAGTTGTTCATTCTCAAAAGAATGCAGTCAATTTCTCCTGGAAGGGAGTGATATGGCTTTCAAAAAACAGCATGACTAAGGGCTAATAACCTGTAGGATTGCTGTTTATTGACCCTAAGCTGGAATAAAGTTTGCTTTCATTTCATATTTGTGCTGGAAAGACTTTTCTTACATATGAAAAGAACAGCACCTAACAGCCAGCAGCTGCTACAATGGCCTAACTTCATAGATGTTTGTAAGGTTGCTGAGGGGCTTTATTGTAAAGGCAAGATCATTGTTTACATTGCATACCCACTGAAAATCATCTGGAGATGCTAAGTGGATGGATCACCTACCTTAAGACAGTTAAATATTCTTTTGAACATACCTAAGTAAGCTTAAGTTCTGAATGATCACAATGCAAACAATAATACCATTTCCATACAGGGAAAAGTTCAGATCAGATTAAAACAGATAATAGAAAAGTCACCCATATGATCCATGGACACCATTCAATTCAGTAATCAAAACCCCTTGATAAATGTTGCAGTAAATTTTGAGAACAAAAAGGAAAAAAACAAAAAAAGATGTTGCCAAACCACAAAACTGGCCTTTTTGATATGTTAGCGAGTATTGCAAGAAAATTTGAAATAATTATTTATCTTACACATGTAAAATACACTATGAGTATTGCTGCTATTTTAGATGTACAGGTAGCCCTCAGTTTACGCCGGGGTTAGGTTCCAGAAGGAATGTTTGTAAATAGAAACCATTGTAAATTGAAACCCAGTTTATAATGTAAATCAATAGGAAGTGAGGGAGTTAGGTTCCAGGCCCCTCTCAAAATTATCATAAGTAACACCTAATACATTATTTTTAAAGCTTTGAAATTAAGACTTTAAATGCTAAACAGCATTATAAACCTAATAAAATATTCACACAACACAGACTGTATCATCAAACTAAATTGAATGAACAAAAACATTTTTTTTTAATTGCATTTTTCTGCAAACAATTCTCTGCATTGTTAGGATGTTAGATAATATCGGGTCTGCAGCTATTCTATGCATTCCAGTCTGGACTGATTTATAGGCACCCTCGCCTCAAGCAGCTGGGATAGTAGAAGAAAGGGAAGTTTCCCTCCCGGCTGCTAGATCTTATTCCTTTGAAAGCTGCTCGATAGCTCAGGTCTGGACTGCAACCTGTCTCACACGGATGATGTACAACAGTCTGGCCATAAGAGGATGTGCAGGAAATGAGCAGCATCATACACTCTGCACCAGATTTAGCAAGAAAAGGTGAGCAAAATGGCTGCCAGCAGCACATGGCAAACAAAGCAGGGAAAAAACCCTGACAACTATTTATTTTATGCTCACATTTTCAGTCACGTATTTGTGACCTGGACCTGCCATTCTGTCTTGTTTACTGGCAAACAAAATCTTTTGCACAGGTTTTACAGAAAACAGAAGTCCCAAAAATAGTTTTTAGAAAAAAACAAATGTGATTTACAGTATCTAGAACCTAGTATGTTCTTACAGTAATAGAGAATCGCCAAAGACAAATCTCTTAATGTACAGTGAGGTTTAGAACTTACACCAATATTTTAAATCTTGTCATTTAGCAGTTTAAATATTTAGAATATGAGAGCTATTACAATCCTGTTATAGGAGAGGGGATCATGTTTGGCAGCATTCTACTTTTGGAAATTCATTTGCCTTCAGTGTTCTTCTTGAATTTAGATTGAAAACTTCTGAAACTCCTATTGTTTTCTCAATACATTTTTAAAAAAATAAAAAAAATACTATAAAATATTAAGGGCCAGATTACGAGTGTAATTTTTGCGTTCCATTCATAAAACAAGCACACACAAATGTGTGCTGGTATTTGAAGTTGAGCGCAATGCGTACGTGTCCTCGTGTTCGCATTGCATGGAAGCTTTGTGCTCATGAGCGTGCACTTCCATAGGCTTCAATGGGAGCCTCTTTCTCATGCCGATAGTTACGGCAATGAACCTAGCCCAGTGAAGGAGGTAAGCTGCGCATTGATGGGCAGCAAAGTTTAAATATATATGTATATGAATATATACATATATATTTACATGTTTACATATATATATTTATGTGTTAATATGTGTATATATATGTATATACACATATTAACACATAAATATATATATGTATATAAGGATATACATAGATATTTAGAGTAATAACACAGTCCCCATAGACCGCAATGTAAAAGCACTTTTCAGTGCCGTTTTTTTTTTCTAACACCCACATCAGCTCACTTCACCTTTAAAACTGCTTCGTGCTGTTATTAAAAAAAAAATAAAGATGGTACTATTTTTATTTTTATTACCAAACTTTACACATTACTTTGTGGAAATTGAGGGACATTTATTTCATTGATAAGAGGTCTGACCTTTGGTTAAATGAAGTGTAGCGCAAAGTGCTACCACAAATTCATGTGCCCATTTTCCAATATGGAAAAAAAACTAGAATTGCCCCCATAGTTACATGCAAGCAACAGTGAAATGATAATAAACGTTAGAGCATTTTTCTTTAGTATGTATTTCACATCGCAATTGATAATAATTAACACATTTGTATGTTATATTTTCAGATATATATAAAAAGTTTTAACCATTAGACATTTCATGGTTTGAAGTATAAATAATAGTTGATTAAATAACTTTGGAGGGAATGAAAATTATTTACTCTGCAACATGTACTTATTAGATAATGTTAATTTTTTTGAGATTGCAATATACTGAAAAAATAAGAAGGATGTGGAGCAACAAAAGGTTAATCATTATAAAATGGCTAAATTCTAAGTCAAACCATTATGTAAGCTTCAACCATGCTGCTAATACTGCTATTACTTTCTTTTTTTATGATTACTGAGCTCCCGCAATATTAAATGTTTTTAATTTTCTTGTTTATACTGTTTAAAAATTCAGTTCCCATACATTAAAAGGCACTGCTTTCTACCACCTTTCTCTGCAGAATCTTAACTTCCTTCTCTCCTTCCTGCATTCGGAAATATTAGATTTCAAAAGCATCTGCTGGGGAACCTAAGCTGTTTGGACCAGCCTCAATCGCAAACAGTGGAAATGCCTGCTGGGTAGATGCAGTCCTTGTAGTTTTAGTTCAAAGTTGATTCCCTGGGTATTCTACATCAATTTCTGTTTACCTTCCAGAATCTGATAAGCTACACGCTTCAGTTGAATCATATGATACTTTCTGGTCAGATATGAAAGTATTCTATAGTCATGAGTAAGCAGTGAACTATGCTTTTACAAATCTAGGATTCTATTTATACAATAAAAAAGAAAACAATAACAAATATCAAAAACACATTAGAAAGGATTTCACAATATAACATTTTGAATCTACAGAGCTGATATTTTGCAGATGAAATATGTTTTTGGCTGGTTCATGTTTAATCATTCCAATAACACAAATCTAATTAAAAGTTAATGAAATTCACTGTGTATTTCATTAGAAAATGATACAATTATAAATAAATAACATTAGTTTCATTAGCAAACTGAGTCCAACATATTACAATTAACCTTGTACTTAAATGTATTTTATTCATTTTCAGTTCAAATGACTTATTTATGTAAACAGTGCTCCAAGTCAAACGGTTACAAAATTGAATATGTTTCCTTTATACATTTAGCATTTTAATTTCAATTTTTATTCAAACCAGTGCAAGCTTTCCTAAAGACACTTAGCAAACAGTATTGAATTTCGATGTTTAAAGGGACAGTCTACTCCAACATTTTTATTATTTAAAAAGATAGATAACGCTTAAACTACCCATTCTAAAGCTTTGCACAACCAACATTGATTGTTATGTTAATATACTTTATAACCTTTAAACCTATTCACAGCAAGACATTGCTTGTTCATGTGTGCCATATAAATAACATTATGCTCACTCCACAGCAAAAATGAACATCTGAGAAAAGGGAGCAGTTTGCAGAGGCTCAGATACAAGGTAATCACAGAGGTAAAAAGTATATTAATATAATCGTGCTGGTTGTGCAAAATTGGGGAATGGGTAATAAAGGGATTATCTATATTTTTAAACAATAACAATTTTGGAGTAGGCTGTCCCTTTAATTGCTGTGCAGCATTTTTTTCCCACTGAGTAATATACTTTTGTTACATATTGTCTTTCGATGAGTGGTAGTCTGCCTTCTTTTGAAAAGTATTTCTGGCCTGTAAGTGTCGTGTTCTGTTCTCCCTACAAGCTCAGTCCATTTTATTTGGTTGTGTTTTCAAATAGAAGAAACAGCTATTTCATATACATAAAATAAACCTAAAAGATCCATTTGCTCATACATTTTATATTCTGCTGCTAGTATAATGAGCCTTTGGAAATGCATTAAGGGGAGACCAATTTCACAGTACACCATTCATGGATAAGACACAGCATGCAATTTAAAGACACTATTTAATTTACCTCTATTATCAAAATGACTTTTTCCTCTTTGTATCATTTGTTGAAAAGCATACCTTGGTAGACTCAGGTTCAGCAAGGCACTAATGGGAGCTGGTTACACACATATGTCTCATGTCGCTAGCTAATCCAGATGTTTTCAGATAGCTACCAGTAGCTCATTTCTACTCTGGTTACAGAAAAACTAGAAGGATTACATGCACTCATGTTCCCAGTTGGGGTTTGACAAAGAGATACTAAAATGTTCTTTTTCCATTGTTCCCTGTATGCATTGGTGTTTGAGTAAACAGTGAGAAATATGACAAGGAAGAATAATTAGGCAGATAAGCTAAAAGATCCATTTGCTCATACATTTTATACTCTGCTGCTTGTATAATGAGCCTTTGGAAATGCATTAAGGGGACACCAATTTTACAGTACACCATTCATGGATAAGACACAGCATGCCATTTTAAGACACTATTTAATTTACCTCTATTATCAAAATGACTTTTTCCTCTTTGTATAATTTGTTGAAAAGCATACCTAGGTAGACTCAGGTTCAGCAAGGCACTAATGGGAGCTGGTTACACACATATGTCTCATGTCACTGGCTAATCCAGATGGCTTCAGATAGCTACCAGTAGCTCATTTCTACTCTGGAGATCACTTTAAGTTTATGTTTAACCCCTCTACATGGGGTGAACACATATAATGCTCTTACACATTACCGACTTTTCTTTGTACACTTTTACTAAGCTCAGTAAGACTTTACTTTTAAATGTGACAAAACATTAGATTCCATAATACAAAGGTAAAAGTAATTTTGCAAAGAAAATGTAAAACTAACCAAACAAAGAAATAATCTATTAAGAGTATGCCAATTTTGTCAACAAATACTTGTCTCTTAGAAAACATTTCAAATTGAATTTTATATATATATATATATATATATATATATATATATATATATATATATATATATGTTTGTGTGTGTGTATGTGTATATGTGTATGTATGTACATTTTGTATGTATATAAATATATATATGTGTGTGTGTATGTGTATATATGTGTGTGTGTGTATGTGTGTATATATATATATATATATGTGTGTGTATATATATATATATATATATATATATTAGAGAATAATTATACGATAGCGCAATCACTATGGATAGTCCTATATAAGCCACTCTTAAGTACTTATCTCCTTCCACGATAAGTGATTATTAGAAAATTAATCTGAAAAAGTAAGAGGGCGTTACAAGTAGCAATAGGATCTTTCAACAAATGTGAGTCAATTATTAGTATCAAAATCTCTTAGTCTAATACCGCTAGATTTAGAGTTTGGCGTTAGCCGTCAAAACCAGCGTTAGGGGCTCCTAACGCTTATTTTGGGCTACCGCTGGTATTTAGAGTCAGTCAGGAAAGGGTCTAACGCTCACTTTGCGGCCGCGACTCCCCTTACGTCAATTGCGTATCCTATCTTTTCAATGGGATCTTCCTAACGCTGGTATTTAGAGTCGTGGCTGAAGTGAGCGATAGAAATCTAACGACAAAACTCCAGCCGCAGCAAAAAGCCAGGAGTTAAGAGCTTTCTGGGCTAACGCCGGTTCATAAAGCTCTTAACTACTGTGCTCTAAAGTACACTAACACCCATAAACTACCTATGTACCCCTAAACCGAGGTCCCCCCACATCGCCGCCACTCTATTAAAAAATTTTAACCCCTAATCTGCCGACCGCACACCTCCGCCACCTACGTTATCCCTATGTACCCCTAATCTGCTGCCCCTAACACCACCGACCCCTATATTATATTTATTACCCCCTAATCTGCCACCCCAAACGTTGCCGCCACCTACCTACACTTATTAACCCCTAATCTGCCGACCGGACCTCACCGCTACTATAATAAAGTTATTAACCCCTAATCCGCCTCACTCCCGCCTCAAAAACCCTATAATAAATAGTATTAACCCCTAATCTGCCCTCCCTAACATCACCGACACCTAACTTCAAGTATTAACCCCTAATCTGCCAACCGGACCTCGCCAACACTATAATAAATGTATTAACCCCTAAAGCTAAGTCTAACCCTAACACTAACACCCCCCTATGTTAAATATAATTTAAAGATTTAAGATTGTAGTATAATTTTAATGGAGAAGAATATGTATGTACTATTCCAGTTTTATGAATCTGATTCAATTAGGTTCCGCACTGACAGGAATAGGTTAAAAATTGAATATTATTTTTCCTTTACAATATTTTTATGTACTTGTCACTTGATTGTTGTGTCTATTATAGATATGAGTATGTATTTTTTAGTTAGATGGGTGCATTTTTACACTTTTGTGAAGTTGATTCAAATTTTTCTTATTGATAGGAATGGGTTAAGTTTTAAACACTATTTTTTTATTTTATGTTTATATCTATAATTGATTTTTATACGCATGAAGAGAATTACAATTTAGAATTTGAAATATATATCACAGGTTTAATTGATGAAAGTATAGGCACTGCTCAATTTCTCTGAATTTAAAAGATTTACGTTTTATGATAGAAATGGCTTAAGGTCCAAACGCCATTTTTTTTTTTTTGTTTCATATCACTATTTTTTGTGTTTATTTTTAATAGGTAAAGGTGTTTCTTTAATAATTGTATATATTTGGTCCCTATTGAATCTTATTGATATTCGGATAATTAAAAAGTATATATTCTCTTTTTTTTTTTTTTTCTTTCTTCTTTCTCCCTCCTCGCGTCCCTTCCCCACCCCTCCGATGTCCCCTTCCAAGCTATTCACTATTTCTATATTTAGGGGTAAAGACCATTTTGAATCTTGCTCCAAAAAATAGAAGATAAAGTTGATTTCTTGGAATGTGGGAGGGATCCACTCCCCCATTAAAAGGAAAGCGGTGGTAAATTTCTTAAGCAAAAAGGCTCTTGACATAATCTGCCTACAGGAGACTCACCTCTCCGAGGCTGTACATAATACATTTAAGGTACGTGGGTTCTCACAAACCTTCTTTTCCTCATATAGGAAAGCAGCTAGAGGGGTTATAATTTTGATCCACAAAAATCTTGGTCATGAGATTATTAAGGTAGTGAAAGATAGAGAGGCAAGATACATAATGGTTAGAATAAAGATTCAAAACCAGAGTTATCTAATAGTCAACCTGTATGGTCCTAATAGCCCAGATGTAGTATTCTGGACTCGGCTACTCAAGAATATCTTGAAATTCGCAAAAGATAAGATAATTATAACAGGGGATTTCAACATAACCCCGAATTCAAATATTGATAGAATCAGACTGGGTTTAAGTAAAAAAAAAAGAACTATACAAAGTCTCAACTTAAGTATGAAGAAAATATCTTTAGCTTTAGCTAGCTTTTCTATTTGTGTAGGTGTAATTAGCTTAAAATTGTTGTAATCTTTTTCTAATGTTTGTAAATTATTTTTTTATTTTTTGTAACTTAGTTCTTTTTTATTTTTTGTACTTTAGTTAGTTTATTTAATTGTATTTATTTGTATGTATTTTATTTAATTAATTTATTGATAGTGTAGTGTTAGGTTTAATTGTAGATAATTGTAGGTATTTTATTTAATTAATTTATTGATAGTGTAGTGTTAGGTTTAATTGTAACTTAGGTTAGGATTTATTTTACAGGTAATTTTGTAATTATTTTAACTAGGTAACTATTAAATAGTTATTAACTATTTAATAGCTATTGTACCTGGTTAAAATAAATACAAAGTTGCCTGTAAAATAAATATTAATCCTAAAATAGCTACAATATAATTATAATTTATATTGTAGCTATATTAGGATTTATTTTACAGGTAAGTATTTAGCTTTAAATAGGAATAATTTATTTAATAAGAGTTAATTTATTTCGTTAGATTTAAATTATATTTAACTTAGGGTGGTGTTAGTGTTAGGGTTAGACTTAGCTTTAGGGGTTAATACATTTATTAGAGTAGCGGTGAGGTCCGGTCGGCAGATTAGGGGTTAATAATTGTAGGTAGGTGGAGGTGACGTTGGGGGCGGCAGATTAGGGGTTAATAAATATAATATAGGGGTCGGCAGTGTTAGGGGCAGCAGATTAGGGGTACATAGGGATAATGTAGGTTGCGGTGGTGTATGGAGCGGCAGATTAGGGGTTAAAAAAATATGCAGGTGTCAGAAATAGCGGGGGCGGCAGATTAGAGGTTAATAAGTGTAAGGTTAGGGGTGTTTAGACTCAGGGTTCATGTTAGGGTGTTAGGTGCAGACATAGGAAGTGTTTCCCCATAGGAAACAATGGGGCTGCGTTAGGAGCTGAACGCTGCTTTTTTGCAGGTGTTAGGTTTTTTTTCAGCTCAAACGGCTCCATTGTTTCCTGTGGGGGAATCGTGCATGAGCACGTTTTTGAAGCTGGCCGCGTCCATAAGCACCGCTTGTATTGAGAGTTGCAGTGGCGGTAAATATGCCTGTACTCTCCCTTCTTGGAGCCTAACGCAGCCCTTCTTTGAACTCCCAATACCAGCAGTATTTAAAAGGTGCGGGGGAAAAAAAGCCAGCGTTAGCTACGCGGGTCGTTACCGACAAAACTCTAAATCTAGCCGATAGTTTTTAGATAAATGTAACAAACATATTATACGTGTTACAATTTAATTACATCAACTTTGTGTCCTAAGTTTAAAAAACATATGCAGCTGAAACTTCTGTGTCAATTAGGAACAAACCTTTCTAAATGTTTTCTTTACTTAGACAGTCTGGGATCAGATTCTATATTAGAGGTGTGTGGGAGAGAGTCAAAATGTTCCCAGGGATGATTTTTTTTATTTTTTTTTATTTGGTTATAGACATCTTACATATAATAACAAAAACATTCTGTACAGCCAATGGCAGACCTTAATGTCTGTCTAACCATAGATATTTAAAAATAAACTTCATTACATTATGTCCATAATCGACAATAAACACCAATACGTAGTAAGAAAAATAACAAGCAGGGGGGAGAAGAAAAAAAGAGAGAAAACAAAGACAAGCTCGTCTTTCAATTGTTTGACCAGCTTTTTATATTCATCCATTGAATCAATTGGCACCTTAATTACAGATGCTCTTTACTTATGGCCTATCGGCCAGTATTCAAATTATTTGATTAGAGCCAAAAGGGCTCTATCCTATCTAGGTCTATAAAGTTACTGTGTCTCTAGCTTCTTATTGGGGCTGGGTATTAGTTGGTCAAGTGGGGGGGAGGGGGGCTGCGACTGGGAGAGAAAAAAAAGGGGGGGGGAGGGAAGGGGGAGGGGGCATTAATGGATACCCCCTCTCCCACCTCCCCCCTCCCTCCACCCCCTCCTCTATTCCAGTTATGAACTATAGCTATTCTGCTGTAAACCAGGTTCTCTGGAATAACCCTAGTTCTATCTGCTGCTGAACCCAGCTAGCTGATTTAAAGTGCCTAGTAAGTTGGGATTGGGCTCGTCTTGGTAGAGAATTAATATAATGCTTCCATTTATTGAAAAACCTGGCAATTTGTTTGGGGCTGGGGTTTCTTAAATTGATCTGTTTCGCAATGCTCTGCTATTGAACAGTGTTAAGAAATTCTGTCAGTTTCGGGCCTTTCTCGCCCTTCCAGGTCTTTAGTATTAAATTCCTGCCAATTAATATGAGCAAGTTAATAAATCTAATATTAGGCAGTTCCGAGGAATATTTGCGTAAAAAGAATATCTGATGCATTTCTAGTTTGAATCTTATTCCCAAAATCCTACTGCTCCAAAGGTAATTTTTTGCCAGAATTGATAGATTTTCGGGCATGACCAAAAACAATGAACGATATCTGCTCTAGCATAGCCACATCTAGAGCAGTTTCCTTGTTCTTGTGCCCATTTCACCATTCTATCTGGGGTGAGGTAGGCCATATTTATAATTTTAAGGTGCGATTCTTTATAGCTACTTGATGTTGCTGCCTTAGCAGCTAATATCATACTTTGCCTTATTACAACACTATCTACCTCCTGTCTTATCCTAGACCATTTTTCCTTAATTCCCATCATATTACTTTCAGCAAGGTAATTCAACAGTAACCTGTAGGTTGGAGAGATGGTCCCCACGCCCTCCCGAGATTGCTTAATCAATACCCCCAATTCTCTAATATTTAGTTCTGGCCCTGTTTTTTGCCTTAGTTCCCATATCCAATGTCTGACCTGAAGATAAGCGTAAAAATGTGTTTTTGACAGACCAAATTCTTGAGCCACATCAGCAAACTTCTTCACTATCAATGACTGGTCCTCGCATAATTGTGCTACAAATTTCAATCCCCTCTCAGCCCACAATGAGTAGATTGTTGTGCCCACTCCCGGAGGGAAATCGGGGTTACCTACCAGAGGAAGGAACTCTGATTTAACAAAATTTAGTTCAATCTCTCGACATATTTTCTTCCATGCAGCTATTATAAATTTGAATGAATATAGTTGAACAATGTTACTGGGAAGTTTAGCTGCAGGATAGTGTAAGATTGCTTGTAATGTAAAAGGGGTTATCATGCTAGCTTCCATTTCGAGAAATGTCACCCGCTCCTTTCCTACGATCCAATCTAATGCATATTTACACAAGGCAGCGTAGTTGTAATATTTAACATTTGGACACGCCATCCCCCCAGATATTCTGGGTAAGGTTAGTTTGAAAAGAGCTATAAGGGGCTTTTTGTCCTTCCAAATAAATTTATTAAAGATCCTATTAAGATAGTTAGTATCTTTTTTATACAGGAGCAGGGGAAGATTCTGAAGGAAATAAAGCAATTTGGGGAATAGAACTACTTTAATTAACATAATCCGAGCCGTCAATGTTAATGGGGGATCGCCCCAGCTGTGGAGTTTCTCTGCCATCATTCTAATGCATGGAACAAAATTTAGGGTATACCACGATTTAGGGTTACGTGCCAAGGAGATCCTCAGATACTTGATCTGGTCCATTTCCTGGAATGGGTGCGGAGTAGGGTTAATAGGTTTATTTATCCATAATAGTTCCGACTTATCATAGTTTATTTTGTACCCTGAAAAGAAGCTAAATAAATTAAATAGACATAACACTTGAGGGACCGCAACTAGCGTTTTGCTCAAATAAAGAAGTAGATCGTCAGCAAAGAGGGACAGCACAAGTTTTTGCCTACCTAAATAGATTCCTTGAAGCTCTTTTCTCAAAAGAATAACTAGTGGTTCAATGGCGACATTAAAAAGTAATGGTGACAGTGGACAACCTTGTCTCGTACCTCTTTTTAATGGTATCCTATCCGTAGTAACGCTGTTCACAATAATTAATGAACATGGGGCACGATATAGCTGGCGAATAAACTGTTGGAGAACTCCAGTCAGGCTGAACCTCTCCAACGATGTATAAAGGTGGTCCCAGATGATAGAGTCGAACACTTTTTCAGCGTCGACCGTTAAAATGGCAAGGTCCGGCCTGGCGTGAGACCCCTTTCCCTCTGGTTTATTCCAGAAGGCATCTGGCACCAGCTGAACCCTGCGCAAATTCTTAACTGGATTCCTACCTACCATAAATCCTGTTTGGTCCACATGAATAATATGTCCAAGGCAGGATTTTAACCTATTTGCAATAATGGCAGTGAGGATCTTGTAATCCTGATTTAGTAAAGATATTGGTCTATAAGATGTAGGTTACTCTGGATCTTTGCCTTTCTTAAGAATCTATACAATGTTAGATTCAGCAAATAGTGAAGACTGTGGCTTATTATTAATATAGTAGTCATTAAATAATGCACAGAGGCTGGGGGAGATTGAGTCGATGAGCTGTTTGTAGATCTCAGCTGGTAATGAATCTGGGCCCGGAGATTTTCCTGTTTTGAGTTTTTTTATTGTGTTGACTATTTCTGTTGTCGTAATAGGTTCACTTATCTTCTGCAAATCCATTTGATCTATTTGAGGTACATTGATCTTCTGCTAGAACTGCTCCTTACTTTGCACATCAATCTGTTTAGATGCATACAGATCCTGAAATAATTAAAAAAAAAAACCTCCCTAATACCTGAAGCCTCAGTAAATCTTTTGCTTTTGTACTTCAAAGCAGTGATATAATTTTTTGCTTGTCTGATTCTAGAGATTTTGGCTAGATACTTAGCTGAGTTCCCTTGTACCCCTGTAAAAAAAAAACTTCTGCTTTTGATCTTCAAGTATTGAGTGTTGTTTCAGTTCTATATCCCCTGCTGTCTTACTTTCCTTTTACTTATTCCATGTGATCATAGAGTGATCATTAATGTAGTTCCTAAAGTTATTTCTAAGAGTATTAGAGAGTTGTTCTTCCCTTTTGAGCCTAATAGCTTTAGTCCTAGCCAGATATGCTTTGATCTCCCCTCTAAATACTGCCTTGGCAGTTTCCCAGAATATCTCTGGTTTGTGCCTATGCTCAGCGTTCTCCTCATGGAACTGTCTCCATCTGTTCTGTAACCATGATTTAAAGTGCACATTATTAACAAGGTATTGTGGGAAAAACAATCTCGAATTAGGTGCCGAGAGGGGATCCTTGAGTAATATTTCCAGTATAATAATCGGATATCACAATTTCCTGTATATTTGACTTAATTTCCATCCTCATCATATGTTTAGCCACCATATGTTTAGCCACCAAAAAAAAGTCTATTCTGGAAAAGGATTTGTGCACCCCAGAAACACAGGTATACTCTCTACTGTCTGGATTTTGTGCCCGCCATATGTCCTGTAGTGCGAGTTTCTGACATAACCTCCACAATATTCTAGTTTCTCGTGTTTTCCTAGGAGTATTTCTTTCTTTGGATCTATCTAAGATATGCGAAAAGGCCATATTAAAGTCCCCAACCATCACTATGTCTTTCCCTATATGGGGAAATAGTTTCAAACTGATATTCTGCCAAAACTCTGGGTCGACTGTATTTGGCCCATATACATTACAAAATACGAAGGTATTCCCTTTTATAACAACTTCTATAATTTGGTATCTCCCCTCTACGTCATTGTCCGATGAGACTATGTGATATTCCAGATGTTTATGGAACATTATGGCCAATCCTCTTTTTGCCCTATCATAGGGGGTGAAGACCACCAATCCAACCCACTTGTATTTAAGTTTAACAGCCTCTACTGGTTTTAGGTGTGTCTCTTGAATAAAAGCTATGTCTAAATTTTTAGCCCCCAAATGTCTAATCATTAATTTCCTTTTCTTGGGTGTCGAGATCCCTCCTATGTTCCAGGATGCTAACTTTAATTTAACCATCTAGCTCCTGCAAAAAGAGATAGGCGCCGGCAAGGGAGAGGAGTAGGAAAAGAAAAAAATACATATTGAAAGCAATTCAATTGAAAAAATCCCTCTTTGCACCCTATGCTACCCCCCCCCCAACTGTGCATATATGTATGTTGATATGGTCAATATTAAACCTAGGTTCTTGAGGCAATGTTTCAAGAAGATTATTTTACTATTTATCTGCGGACTGCTAATCCCTAAGAATCCTAAAAGCAGGTAAAGCTCCCCTCTTCCATATATTCTATGGCTTGCCTTATATTTAATGTGTATTGAAGATACCACAAGCTTCCTCCTCATTAGATACACTATTTAGCATCATAACGTTCTAATAAAGACTTTTATTCAACTCCAATATTCTGACAAAATGCCTGAATTTCCTCAACTTTGCTAAAAACATCAATTTCACCTTCCCTATTGACAATTATCTTGGCCGGATAAACCAGTCTGGCCTTGTAGTTGTCCTTAATCAATTTGGAACAATATGGTGCCATTTGCCTAAATTTGTTCTGGGTCTCAACAGAAAAATCCTGGAATAGGAGGATCTTGTGTGGCCCCAACATTATATTATTTTTCTTGCAATATAACCTTAATATGTGAAATTTATCCTGGAAGTTCAGGAATCTAATAATTACCACATGAGGTCTGGTTGATCCATCTAGGTTCTTAATTACAACTCCCATTCTATGAGCTATTTCTATTGGTAGCCTTATGTTTTCAGAGTTACTGCCAACCAACTGGAGCAATCTAGTGGAAGCAAAGCTGATTAAATACTTAAACTCTCCTGTCTCTGGTAGTCCCACAACCCGCAAATTGTTTAGACGGGACCTATCTTCTAATTCTTCCAATTTATGGTTAATTAGGCTTAGTTTACTCTCTTGGGAAGTGATTACTTGGTCCATAACTACTGATCTATCCTCAATGTCTGAGACCCTTGTTTCTATCTCATTCATCCGGGCAGAGAATTGTTTAACTTCACTGGTCAATGTAGCCATCTTCTGTCTTAGTGAGTCGAACTGAGGGGTTATGAGTGCTGAAATCTGTTGTAATAAGAGTGTATTATCTTGGGTGCCTGTACCTATTTTGTTATGTGCCTCTAGAGTGCTATCATTGGATTTTGGTTTCTTCTCTCGCTGCTTAGGTGGCATGGTAGGTGAGTTTGACTTGGAGTGAGAGATAAACCTTTCCATAAGGAATCACTAGTGAGGATACGAAGAAATAGTGGATCACACCACTATTATATTCTGTGTGATAGTGGTACACAAAACCAAATCCAAAGAACAAGATTCTAGGCAGATCCAATTACATAAGAAAAGTGTATTAGTGTAAACCAGAAAACAACCAAAAAGAGGAAAAAAGTGGCAACTCTTGTGTGTTGTATTGTGACTGTGTATCTACTACTGTGAAATCTATTAGTTACTACCTGTGAAGGTCTGACCCTGGCAGGGCCTATCTTAGTGCAGTTCAGTGCAAGCAAAAATATATCACTTTAGTTTTCCATCTAGAGACAATTCCCTAAGGTGAAAATATATATAGTTTAAAGGAGAGGAGCCAAAAAAAGACATAAAGAGTAGGGCACAAATAATACGACAATTTGCACAATTTTTAAATGATGTGGATCACAATATTCTGACAGTTGTTACACCTAATGTTTACACTACCTAAGGCAACTAAGTCCTAGGCAGCCTTCGTTTCTCTAATTTCCCTACTATTGCAATCTTAACATATCAACCAGTAGCAGACAAGATAAATACATTTCTGCCTCAAACCAGAGAAGGGCCCCCAGTCAAAGAAGATAATAAAACCTTATTCAGTCTAGCTTCTAACTTTTACAGGCGTTTCAGCAATAATAACAATAAATACTATGGATAGAAGTATCGCTGTAAATTTGCTTATATGTTGTAAACCATGCTTAAACTGACTTAAAAGACAAGGCAATAGGAGGAGAGAGAGAAGGAGACGATTAGGTCAGCATAGGCTAAACATTGACATGAGCACTGAGAGTATTAATAATATTCCATTTTCAATGTTAGCCCACTATCAAGCAACCCCCTGTAGCAGGTTTAAGCCAGCAACGGTTAGTAAGCGGGTTAATGCAGAGTCTTATAGATTAAGCCAATATTGTTCCACTGGCATCCCCTGCCACAGGACTCAATGCTAATTAACTTCCAAGGGTTCTTTAAGCTCAACTGCTCCCAGCAATCCAGATCAATGCAGCTTTTATGGGCAGTTTCCCTAGTGCCAGAGCCCAATTGTTGGCAGCTTATACTCATCAGGTCGGTCTCCTAATCTTGCTAAGGCAGTCTCTTATTATAGTCAGGGTGCCTCCAACCAAAGTAAACCCCTGATATTACTACATGCAAGGGAGGTGCAGTTTATTAGAAGGCCTTTCAGCCTAAGCAGTTCTCAAAATGCCAATTATGTCACATATGTCACTATCCTACTGTTAGCCACTTTGATTTGTCCAGTCCAGTCTCCATGTATGTATGCAAGAAACTCTTGTTGTGGTTAGGGCTAGGTTAGTGGACAAGCGGGGGGGGGGGGGGTTACAGGTTGTAAGGGTTAGCATGGATGATATCTTTCAAAGACCTTCCAGTATCCCAATTGGTGCTCTATACCATCAACCCGCAATATCTTGTTACCCTTCTTTGGAACTTTATTGGGGCAACCAACTCTGCACTAGAAACCCCCACTTCTTGTAGTGAGCTTAAACAGCCACTCACCAGCCCGATTCTCTCAAACAGGGACTTTTCAAATGCATCCCACCAACTCACCTCAAGCAACACTTGTCATGTTTAGGAAAAAATATCATGTGCATAAGATACTTTAGCAATAGCTCCCCCTGGTCATCTGTACAATTGAGTCAGTGTGTATGTTGCTCACCCGGTACCTTGTTAGCCCAAACCAGCTCCGTAATGCTAAATGGAATCTAGTTGTACCTGCAGCGTCTCTGGCTTTTCTTGTAGGCCTCCTTCCTCTATTCCTGCACCCGGATGCTCAAATTGGTCTGTTACTGGATGCAGGGGGCCGCGGGCTTATCCGGTTTCGACGTTATTGCCTGTGCTTGCCTTGTAGCAGATTTCAGTTCTGGGTATACCAGGTAGATCCTTCCACGGCGCTTCGGTTGCCTCTACTCAGGCGGGACCTTTAGCCAGGGGGAGAAACCGGGAGGGGGGCTGGGTTATGCGGTTGAACGCTGCGCGGCGTAGTGACTCTGCATGCAAGTCAAATTGCAATAGGTGGCTTCCGGTACTGCCAATACAGGATCCAGGCCCGTTTGTGTGCCGAAACCGGCCAAGGAAATTAGGCAGGTTGGGGAGGTTGAGAATTCGCCCTTTGAAATAGAGCCTTGTGCTAGCGCTCCACTCCACAGCTAGCTCCGCCCCCGGAAGTGACCAGGGATGATCTTAATAGATAGTTGAACTCTTATGAATTATCTTTAAGGGTTATATTTAAATCTCATATACAATATTACCATACTTCTATAATAAAAAAAATATTTAATTTCTGTATTTTTACAGGTTTAAAATGGCATGTGTTCTATAGATACATGCAATTTGCCCAAGTTCAGAAAACACATATAAAAATAGTTTATAAAAAAGACAGAAGCATAAAAAATTTCCTTATACTGCAGTATACTCTTAAAATGTACAAGATATGCCACAACTCTGAGGGTCAAAACTGAGTTTGTTAAAATGTCCCAGAGCGCGCTCCAATTAACTTGTTAGCCAATTTGACATATAAAATCTCGTACAAAAAAAGCCACTTTTGGAATCAATGTGAAATTAGTTATAATGTCCCTGTCTTACTGTAACTTCTTACTTGGATAAGTCACACTTGGTGGAGAGTTCTTTAGCCCACTCGATTGTATCTCACTTAGTTGTGAATGGAGCACTTTTTTTTAAATGTGTATTGTCTTTAAGTCTCCTCGAAACCTCAGTTGCTGTTTGTTGACCCGCCAAATCGGGTAGCGGTTAGTTCTTTCAAACTGCGTGATGTCAGCATACGTCACTATCTTCCGTTGTTCCGTTGTTACAAACACTGCTTTAGAATTTTGTTTTCGGACTCTTTAATTTACACTTGCACAAGTGGTTTTAGATTGAAAATCAGACCCTCACTGCTGTCTGCTCTCTCGAAAAGGTTAGAAATTCTACACTTAGTACAAGTGTACGCGGATTTCCTATCACCTATAGTAATCACAGAAACGGATCCTCTGGGTGTGTACACAGTTAAGTATGCTTTGACTCAGCTTCTACACGTTTCACCCACTATATTGGGCTTTATCAAGATAGGCAGACAGCGGTGAGGGTGTGATTTTCAATTTAAAACCACTTGCGCAAGTGTAAATTAAACAGTCAGAAAACAAATTTCTAAAGCAGTGTTTGGAACAACGGAACAACGGAAGATTGTGACATATGCTGACATCACGCGGTTTGAAAGAACTAACTGCTACCCGATTTGGCGGGTCAGCAAACAGCAACTGAGGTTTCGAGGAGACTTCCAGACAATACACTTTTTAAAAAAAGTGCTCCCTTCACATCTAAGTGAGGTACAATCGAGTGGGCTAAAGAACTCTCCACGAAGTGTGACTTATACAAGTAAGAAGTTACAGTAAGACCGGGACATTATAACTAATTTCACAGTGACTTCAAAAGTGGCTTTTTTGTACGAGATTTTATATGTCAAATTGGCTAACAAGTTAATTGGAGCACGCTCCGGGACATTTTAACAAACTCAGTTTTGACCCTCAGAGTTTTGGCATATCTTGTAAATTTTAAGAGTATACGTATAAGGGAATTTTTTACGCTTCTGTCTTTTTTATAAACTATTTTTATATGTGTTTTCTGAACGTGGCCAAATTTCATGTACCTATAGAACACATGCCGTTTTAAACCTGTAAAAATACAGAAATGAAATAATTTTTATTATAGATTTATGGTAATATCGTGTAGGAGATTTAAATATAATCCTTAAAGATAATTCATAAGAGTTCAACTATCTATTAAGATCATCCCTGGGAACATTTTGACTTTAACTTTTTGGTTTGAGACTCTCTCCCACACACCTCTAATATAGAATCTGATCCCAGACTGTCTAAGTATAGAACATATTTGGAAAGGATTGTTCCTAATTGACACATA